>NC_048573.1:71090508-71183008 GCF_013265735.2 Oncorhynchus mykiss
AGTAAACTAATAAACAACAACACTTAGGCTTCTACTTCCAGCTGATACATAATAACATACATTTTACGGACATCAGACATTTCTGATGTCCATCCAGTTTGATTTCTATTTGCCATACATTTTGAACTGTCCCGTTTCACAAAAGTTCTGAACCTATATACATTTTACAGACACAGTCAGTATATTTTACATGAGTTATCTTGTTGTTATTATTCCCACCCATGAGCTCCATTCAACACTTCTCATCTGTCTCTTAACACCATCCATATTGGATTTCTATTTGCCATATATTTTTTCAACTGTGCTGCGATGCTGCTGCTGCGATGCTGCGATGCTTATTCTATAGAGATTTCGCAGCAGGCAACACAAGAGCCACGCGCCTCAGGCGAACTTTTCACCCCACAAACTCTCCGACCGTCGATATCAACTGTGGCACGCGGCTGTTTTATTCACTGGCTGGAAAAGTGGCGCAGCAAACACATGGGGGAACGGTTTGTATCTAACAGTCTCGCACCCATCCCCACCCTTAAAAACAAAAATCTCAGGAAAATCTCACAGAGTAAAAAAAAAAAACTTGATTAAAAGTTAGACATGAAATGTCCACATTACACCATGTTCAGAAAATGGGGTTTCCTTTGCCTAGTTACCGTCTAACCCTCTCCCTGCACATGTAATATGACATCTATAGAGGCCAATAATATCACCGATACAAATATCAATTCCATCATTAGGCTAAGGTCTATTAACTTTGCAACTGGGCGATTCGTATTGCCCGCTGTTCCCCGAAGCGCAACGGACCTATCTGTGAGAGATACAGAGCCAGCGGTTTCTGCAAGCTTACCTGCATGACACTGTGATCTCCACTTTGGTGGCCGGGACGCTTCCCGCAATGGGATCGAAGTCACACACCGCAGCCATGCTATCTAGCTTGTCCATAACGTCTCCCTCCATGCGCGCGGAAGAACCGGGCCAACTCCCCTGTTCACTCAGCCTGGCCGCGTACGAGTACCTTTCGTGTGTATCTCCACGCCCTTCTCCCAAGCGCAGGTGCACAGCGAGCGTTACACTGAGAACAGATCAACCGTCGGTGGATGAGTAGAGGAAGAGAGATGAAGAGTTAAGTCAAATCCGGTAAGTGCTCTCCATTGGGTAGAGAAGGAACACTGTCCAGTTTGAGTATAGTGGAAACATGGAGCAGCCTAACCAAATGAAATTGTAATTGATTTAGGGCGGTGGATCCGGAGTCCCAACCAAGTCACCAGCGTGGGCTTCTCTCTTTGTCTTCAGGCTAAGAATGATCTCTACCGGCAATGGAGCGTTTGGAATGTAGATGCTCCGAGAAACAGCCCCACCCCCGCTCTGCATTCTTTCACATGCCGGCTGCCTGCGACTGACTGACAGACTGACTGTAGTTGACTGACTGACAGACTGACTGTAGTTGACTGACTGACTGTCACTCAGTGCGGATCCACTCTATTGATTAACGGACATGGATCATTATCTCGCTCCAAATTATTTTCCTGGGCTATTAATAGCAACAGCTAACCACCGGACGTAAATTAATGGATATATCCTCATCCAATTAGCGTATATGTTAAAAGTTAAATTAGTAATTTTACTGTATAAACGTCACTTTTTATAGCCTACTTTGAGTTCAAATACTGCCAATTAGACTTCCCAGGTGCTTTCTTTGACTAAATAGGTTTGTGTGAAATAATTAGCATTTTAAAATCGGAAGATAACAAATATATATCATAACCTGTTTCCCTCTAAATATATTGCTGTGGCGTCCTATTGTCCACGTCTATTAAAATCTGACTATTGCTAAACATGTACATAGAAACTGACGCAATGTATTGATTGAATGTTCTATTGAACGTGCTGTGCATTTTTTTTATACTGAATAAATATTCTTAATCGATGGTAAATTGATTCGCCTACATCCGCTGACAACATCCCCAAAGAACGAGTTTCTATTGACCAGCGGCAGTGCGCTTTCAGCACGTCTCTCCTCTGAACAGCTCCTCAAACGCTTGCGTTGGCAGAACTCTTATAGACTATGAGGCTATAATGTATTTTCATCACGTCTCTGCGTCCGTCCCAAATGGCATCATATTCCCTATATAGTGCACCACTTTTGACCTATGGGACTTGATCAAAAGGAGTGCACCAAATAGGGAATAGAGTGCCATTTCGTGTATATACGCAGCTATGTTGTGGCTCATTTGTCCGACTAATAAAATTGCAATTATATTTTTTATGACAGTGAAACGACTTGGTATGAGTGGTTGAATATGAAGCCATCAGATTACCCTACAGTATAACCTCCAGGAACGATATCTATTCATGCCTGTCAATTGTGAGACAGCAGCTAAACTAGCCTTGTATTGCATTTAACAATCTGATAATCAGACCTGGCTTCAAATACTGTTTGAAATCATTTTTTAAAAGTCTCTGTGCTTGATTGAGCTCGCCTGGCTTAATGGACCAATAGAATAGCCCCAAAACGGTAAACCCCACCCACCTGGCAGTGCATGCAGGCTAGAGCAAACACTCACAGTATTTTAAAGATTTCAAATAATATTTGCAACCAGGTGTGCTGATAATGAACAAGGAGTGACTCTGAGCAGAACAATCGAACATGTAGAGGAGTTGTTTAAGCTTCAACTGCAGTCCACAACCCACTGTACAATCAACAAATATTACATTTTAAAGCATTCGTTTTGGATGGTTACGTTAAGGCATTCATTTTGAATGGTTACGTTAAGGCATTCATTTTGAATGGTTAAATTAAGGCATTCGTTTTGAATGGTTAAATTAAGGCATTCGTTTTGGATGGTTAAATTAAGGCATTCATTTTGAATGGTTAAGTTAAGGCATTCATTTTGAATGGTTAAGTTAAAGCATTCATTTTGAATGGTTAAATTAAGGCATTCATTTTGAATGGTTAAGTTAAGGCATTCATTTTGAATGGTTAAGTTAAGGCATTCATTTTGAATGGTTAAGGGTTAAGGTTTAGCATTGGGTAAAAAAAAACAAATACAACTCCATGGTTAAAGCTGCAATAAGTAACTTTTTGGGCGTGACCTTGCCAAATTCACATAGAAATGTCAGTTAAAGATATTTAATTCTCATTGAAAGCAAGTCTAAGAAGCGGTAGATGTGTTCTATGTGCTCTATTTCTATGCTTCCCCGTTCTTATGTTTTGTTTTGAGTCTTTTACATTCGGTTTTGTACATCATCTTCAAACACCTGAAAATACGATATTTTTGTCTATTGAAAATATATTTCACAGCGGTTTAGATGGTACAATGATTCTCTACATTGCTTGCTTTTGTCACAAACTCAGTAGTGTTAAGTACTTAAGTACTACTTAAAAGTATTTTTTACTTAAGTCGTTTTTTGGGGGTATCTGTCCTTTACTATTTATATTTTTTGACTACTTTTACTTCACTACATTCCTAAATAAAATAATGTACTTTTTATCCCTTACATTTTTCCCTGACACCCAAAAGTACTCCTTACATTTAGAATTTGTAGCAGGACAGGAAAATGGTGTAATTCACGCACTTATCAAGAGAACATCCCTGGTCATCCCTACTGCGTCTGATCTGGCAGACTCACTAAACACACATGTTTTGTTTGTGAATTTTGTCTGAGTGTTGAACTGTGCCCCTGGCAAGCCGTAAATGTAAAAAAATCAAGAAAATCGTGTTGTCTGGTTTGCTTAATATAAGAAATTGTTAATGATTTATACTTTTACTTTTGATACTTTAAGTACATTTAAATCCAAATACTTTTAGACTTTTACTCAAGTAGTATTTTACTGGGTGACTTCCACTTTTACTTGAGTTGTTTTCTATTAAAGTATCTTTACTCAAGTATGAAAATTGGGTACTTTTTCTACCACTGCATAAACTGTAATTAGTCAAACAGAATGTTAGCAACCAGGAAATGGCGGAGCAATTTCTGCATTATTGCACCTTTAAGTTTAGGCATCAATTCCAAATGGTTAAGTTAAGAGTTAAGGTTTGGGACAGGGTACAAAAATGTTCTAAAATGAGTGCTTAGTACTGAAATTTATCACACCACACTCAAAGCCAGAGCTCACAGTTTACCCCGATCCACCATCCACTTCCACAGCATCCTAGCAAAACCTAAGCCTACTTGATGGTAATAGCGCTCACTGTTGCCCCTAGAGGACGGTTGACGTAATCTCCTGACATCCTGCTTACCTGGACGGACGTCTAATTTTGCAGTGGATCTTGAGCAACCTGGCCGCAACAAGCTCTCTCAGTCTTTTTGCTGTGCCTCTTGTTTTCCGTTGAAGCAAACAACATGCCCAGCAGCTAGCCATATACGACATCTCAGTTAGCCCTCTGTTGCTCATGGGAATGTAATTGAATGTGTTAGTGTGTGTGTGTGTGTGTGTGTGTGTGTGCACATTCCGGTCCACAGGCTCTCCATCAGGCCTCAGTGGGCGGTAGGCATGGTAAGGCTGGTCAGCAGAGAGGACTGAGTGGTGGGCCTTGGCACTAAACACCATGTACAAGTACCACTTACTGTATACTGCTGGGACTAGGGCCATAATGCATGGTGTATGGTGAGACCCAAGGCTTTTATATATATATACACACACACACACACACACACACACACACACACACACACACACACACACACACACACACACACACACACACAGCCCTGGAGCCATTGTTCATCGTAACTCAGAGAGAGTAATTAGGCTGCTGGTTGGTTGGTTCTGATTTCTCTGGAATAGAAACCTCCCCTAGTTCCCATGCTGTGCTCTCTCTAACCCTGGTCAGCTCCCACAGCTGCTTCAGACAGCTAATAATTACAGGTTATACACACACACTGACTGTAGACTGTCTGTAGACTGATTGCCTGACTGTAGACTGATTACAGTCAGGCAATCAGTCTACAGTCAGGCTACAGTCAGTCAGTCAGTCAATCTACAGACAGTCTACAGTCAGGAAATCCGTCTAGTCAGGCAGACTGACTAACTGGCTGTAGACTGACTGTTTTACTGACTGCCTGACTTTAGACTGAAACGCTTACTGTACACTGACTGACTGACAATCTGACTGTAGACTGACTGATTAACTGGCTGTAGACTGACTAATTAACTGGCTGTAGACTGACTAATTGACTGACTGGCCGTAGACTGACTAATTGACTGACTGGCTGTAGACTGACTGATTGACTGACTGATTAACTGGCTGTAGACTGACTAATTGACTGACTGGCTGTAGACTGACTAATTGACTGACTGGCTGTAGACTGACTGATTGACTGACTGATTGACTGACTGTAGACAACCTGTCCTACAGCAGGCGTATGCTCCCGTAAAGATGGAATCCTCAGTAGGGCAAAAACCTCCACTGTCCGCCTCAGAGAGCTGGGGAAGCGTCGCACATCAACGTAAAATAAAGTTGCAGACCATATTTTTCTGTTCTATCTCACATGCAGTGATGTCAGAGGGGGGGGGGGGGGGGGGGGAACAGTAGCGTCTTTGTTGTTGTAATATCTCAAACGGACGTGGCAGTTTGGACGTGGCAGTTTGGACGTGGCAGTTTGGACGTGGCAGTTTGGACGTGGCAGTTTGGACGTGGCAGTTTGGACGTGGCAGTTTGGACGTGGCAGTATGACAACTAAGGATTCCAGCTTTAAACTAAAATCCAAACAGTAAATCTACCTGTGACCTATGAATAGTGCAACAGTTCACATAGACAACTGAACTAACACAATTGAAGGCTTGATTTTACAGCTCAAAGAGACAAGAACACAGCCACTGACTAAAACCTGAAGAGTGATCTATCATAGTGATGGTGACAAGGACAATCAGGAGTTTCCCCTTCTGCAACTCTTCTCTCAAAAAACAAGCAACTGCTAACAAATGGTATTTTTAACTTCATGAAATCAAATCAGTGCTACTGTACTGTGTGAACTTAAAACTTCTTAGTCTCTGTCTTTCTCTCGACACCTCATATTCTCCTAATTCCCTAGCATAATAGACACTGCTGTAACAGTTTGTCTGAGTTTCTATATCTCTGGGGTGCAGAGGAGACAGAGGGCTTCAAATCTCTCCAGCACAGTGCTGCAGTCTCACAGGTCTATTGTAAGTAGAACAGGGCTCTAGTCACACAGGTCTATTGTACTGTACCAGTGAATGGAACCCAAGCAGTCGAGGTCTATTGAAAAGCAGAGCCTGGATTCACTTAACATTTCTTAAGAGAAAATGGAAAACATTTTAAAAATAAGTAAAAAGTTATGTCAAGACAGGCCGACAGACAGACAGACAGGCCGACAGACAGACAGGCCGACAGACAGACAGACAGGCCGACAGACAGGCAGACAGGCCGACAGACAGACAGGCAGGCCGACAGACAGACAGACAGGCCGACAGACAGACAGACAGGCCGACAGACAGACAGACAGGCAGACAGGCCGACAGACAGACAGGCAGGCCGACAGACAGACAGACAGGCCGACAGACAGACAGACAGGCCGACAGACAGACAGACAGGCCGACAGACAGGCAGACAGGCCGACAGACAGGCAGACAGGCCGACAGACAGACAGGCCGACAGACAGACAGACAGGCCGACAGACAGACAGGCCGACAGACAGGCAGACAGGCCGACAGACAGACAGACAGGCCAACAGACAGGCAGGCCGACAGACAGGCAGGCCGACAGACAGACAGACAGGCCGACAGACAGACAGACAGGCCGACAGACAGACAGACAGGCCGACAGACAGGCAGGCCGACAGACAGGCAGACAGGCCGACAGACAGACAGGCCGACAGACAGACAGACAGGCCGACAGACAGGCCGACAGACAGGCAGACAGGCCGACAGACAGACAGGCAGGCCGACAGACAGACAGGCCGACAGACAGACAGACAGGCCGACAGACAGACAGACAGGCCGACAGACAGGCAGACAGGCCGACAGACAGACAGACAGGCCGACAGACAGGCAGACAGGCCGACAGACAGGCAGACAGGCCGACAGACAGACAGGCCGACAGACAGACAGACAGGCCGACAGACAGACAGACAGGCCGACAGACAGGCAGACAGGCCGACAGACAGACAGGCCGACAGACAGGCAGGCCGACAGACAGGCAGGCCGACAGACAGGCAGGCCGACAGACAGACAGACAGGCCGACAGACAGACAGACAGGCCGACAGACAGGCAGGCCGACAGACAGGCAGACAGGCCGACAGACAGACAGACAGGCCGACAGACAGACAGACAGGCCGACAGACAGACAGACAGGCCGACAGACAGGCAGGCCGACAGACAGGCAGGCCGACAGACAGGCAGGCCGACAGACAGACAGACAGGCCGACAGACAGACAGACAGGCCGACAGACAGACAGACAGGCCGACAGACAGACAGACAGACAGGCAGGCCGACAGACAGACAGACAGGCCGACAGACAGACAGACAGGCCGACAGACAGACAGACAGGCCGACAGACAGGCAGGCCGACAGACAGGCAGACAGGCCGACAGACAGACAGGCCGACAGACAGACAGACAGGCCGACAGACAGGCCGACAGACAGGCAGACAGGCCGACAGACAGACAGGCAGGCCGACAGACAGACAGACAGGCCGACAGACAGACAGACAGGCCGACAGACAGACAGACAGGCCGACAGACAGGCAGACAGGCCGACAGACAGACAGGCAGGCCGACAGACAGGCCGACAGACAGACAGACAGGCCGACAGACAGACAGACAGGCCAACAGACAGGCAGACAGGCCGACAGACAGGCAGACAGGCCGACAGACAGACAGGCCGACAGACAGACAGACAGGCCGACAGACAGACAGACAGGCCGACAGACAGACAGACAGGCCGACAGACAGGCAGCCCGACAGACAGGCAGGCCGACAGACAGGCAGGCCGACAGACAGACAGACAGGCCGACAGACAGACAGACAGGCCGACAGACAGGCAGGCCGACAGACAGGCAGACAGGCCGACAGACAGACAGACAGGCCGACAGACAGACAGACAGGCCGACAGACAGGCAGGCCGACAGACAGGCAGGCCGACAGACAGGCAGGCCGACAGACAGACAGACAGGCCGACAGACAGGCAGACAGGCCGACAGACAGACAGGCAGGCCGACAGACAGACAGACAGGCCGACAGACAGACAGACAGGCCGACAGACAGACAGACAGGCAGACAGGCCGACAGACAGACAGGCAGGCCGACAGACAGACAGACAGGCCGACAGACAGACAGACAGGCCGACAGACAGACAGACAGGCCGACAGACAGGCAGACAGGCCGACAGACAGGCAGACAGGCCGACAGACAGACAGGCCGACAGACAGACAGACAGGCCGACAGACAGACAGGCCGACAGACAGGCAGACAGGCCGACAGACAGACAGACAGGCCGACAGACAGGCAGGCCGACAGACAGGCAGGCCGACAGACAGACAGACAGGCCGACAGACAGACAGACAGGCCGACAGACAGACAGACAGGCCGACAGACAGGCAGGCCGACAGACAGGCAGACAGGCCGACAGACAGACAGGCCGACAGACAGACAGACAGGCCGACAGACAGGCCGACAGACAGGCAGACAGGCCGACAGACAGACAGGCAGGCCGACAGACAGACAGGCCGACAGACAGACAGACAGGCCGACAGACAGACAGACAGGCCGACAGACAGGCAGACAGGCCGACAGACAGACAGACAGGCCGACAGACAGGCAGACAGGCCGACAGACAGGCAGACAGGCCGACAGACAGACAGGCCGACAGACAGACAGACAGGCCGACAGACAGACAGACAGGCCGACAGACAGGCAGACAGGCCGACAGACAGACAGGCCGACAGACAGGCAGGCCGACAGACAGGCAGGCCGACAGACAGGCAGGCCGACAGACAGACAGACAGGCCGACAGACAGACAGACAGGCCGACAGACAGGCAGGCCGACAGACAGGCAGACAGGCCGACAGACAGACAGACAGGCCGACAGACAGACAGACAGGCCGACAGACAGACAGACAGGCCGACAGACAGGCAGGCCGACAGACAGGCAGGCCGACAGACAGGCAGGCCGACAGACAGACAGACAGGCCGACAGACAGACAGACAGGCCGACAGACAGACAGACAGGCCGACAGACAGACAGACAGACAGGCAGGCCGACAGACAGACAGACAGGCCGACAGACAGACAGACAGGCCGACAGACAGACAGACAGGCCGACAGACAGGCAGGCCGACAGACAGGCAGACAGGCCGACAGACAGACAGGCCGACAGACAGACAGACAGGCCGACAGACAGGCCGACAGACAGGCAGACAGGCCGACAGACAGACAGGCAGGCCGACAGACAGACAGACAGGCCGACAGACAGACAGACAGGCCGACAGACAGACAGACAGGCCGACAGACAGGCAGACAGGCCGACAGACAGACAGGCAGGCCGACAGACAGGCCGACAGACAGACAGACAGGCCGACAGACAGACAGACAGGCCAACAGACAGGCAGACAGGCCGACAGACAGGCAGACAGGCCGACAGACAGACAGGCCGACAGACAGACAGACAGGCCGACAGACAGACAGACAGGCCGACAGACAGACAGACAGGCCGACAGACAGGCAGCCCGACAGACAGGCAGGCCGACAGACAGGCAGGCCGACAGACAGACAGACAGGCCGACAGACAGACAGACAGGCCGACAGACAGGCAGGCCGACAGACAGGCAGACAGGCCGACAGACAGACAGACAGGCCGACAGACAGACAGACAGGCCGACAGACAGGCAGGCCGACAGACAGGCAGGCCGACAGACAGGCAGGCCGACAGACAGACAGACAGGCCGACAGACAGACAGACAGGCCGACAGACAGACAGACAGGCCGACAGACAGACAGACAGACAGGCAGGCCGACAGACAGACAGACAGGCCGACAGACAGACAGACAGGCCGACAGACAGACAGACAGGCCGACAGACAGGCAGACAGGCCGACAGACAGACAGGCAGGCCGACAGACAGACAGACAGGCCGACAGACAGACAGACAGGCCGACAGACAGGCAGGCCGACAGACAGGCAGGCAGGCAGGCAGGCAGGCAGGCAGGCAGGCAGGCAGGCTGACAGACAGGCTGCCAGACAGGCAGGCAGGCAGGCAGGCAGGCAGGCCGACAGACACGACAGACAGGCAGGCAGGCCAACAGACAGGCAGGCAGGCAGGCAGGCAGGCAGGCAGGCAGGCAGGCTGACCGACAGACAGACAGACAGACAGACAGGCAGGCTGACCGACAGACAGACAGACAGACAGTGAGTGACAGATTGACAGACACCGAAGCCCTACTGCAAGCTCAACAGACCTCAACCAATCATACAGCTCAAGCAGCAGCAGCAGCAGCAATAATAGACAGTATACACTAAAACATTCATCTTCATTCGTCTTCCACGACATCAGGAAACGTCAGACCACGACAAGACGGTCCACCACACTGACTGAGAAGCCAGCAGAAACACCAGGGAGTTTTAAATCTGTGACCTTATCAGTGTCTCTCAGACAGGAGAGTTAGCTATGGGTTAGGTTGATTGAGCAGTGGGAAATGGGATTTCTCCAGTGGACTGGGCAGGCTGACTGTCACATTCTCTCTCTAACAACAAATGTGTGGGGCCTCTAGTTCCATAAAGGCTACAGCAGACTGACTTCCCCCGTGATAGGGATCACTCTAGTGTATAGGACTGCCACTTCCATGTCCTTCAGCTCATTACTAGTATATTCACCTTATTCCGGAACGTCACAGGGGAGGCTGGCCACTAGCGTCGCGCAGATGTTGTCGGAAAAATAATCACAATTGCAACTAAATCGCCGCGATCACTGAGCCTGTTGTGTTTTCACCTAATTGAAATTGGGGATTGGCCAACACAGATAGAAGGAATGGATATTATTCCAGAGAAGGATGCCTAAACCCAATGCGAAGACCCATCTCTAAGTGATCACAGCTACAGCTCAGGTGATCATGTAAAGCCCCACTACCTGTGAGGCAGCGGACACAGGGCCCAGCAGCACCTCTCTACAAAACCCTGCTGACGAACGAAGCACTCTGTCCCACTGCATACAGGCTTGTCTCTTGCTGCCTTTTCTACCCTGAAGGAAACATCTTCCACCCATCTACAAAGGCAGCTTTCAGTTAAAACTGACAGACTAACTTCCGATAACACTGATGAAGCTGAAGCTAAAATTTTTTTTGCAGAAGTACCTAGCAGAAAGGTTTGGTGTTTCCCAGAGGATTGTCAGTTGAGTGATTAGTTATTGGATTGACACGATGGAAGAGAATCAGAGGGGGTACATTCCGTGGTTGCTAAGGGAGACCGTCCGTGCTACAATGTTTTAAGGACCACTACCCAGGAACATCTTGCAATATTGACTGCTCAGAAACTGCTTTACAGAAGTGCAAGAATCTGGATTCAAGGGGGGAGTCATTTAGCCATTACTACGCCCAGAACACTATCAAGTATCCGGTGGCCATTGCACCTCGTGATGTTCATCTCCTCAGCATATTGAAGTAGATGTAGCGAAAAAATATATATATCGGATTCTGGGTTCCTGGAGTACCTGTGGCCAGGTGATGAGGTCATGGCTGACCGAGACTTCACACTCTGAGATCTGCTACACGAGAGGAAGGTCAAATGAACAATTCCAGCCTTCAAAAAAAAAAAGAGGTGCACAGCTGTCAGAGAAGGACGCCACATCTACAAGACGGATAGCGAACGTGAGGGTTCATGTGGAACGCGTAATTCAAATGCTTAAACGGCTTAGAATCATCTCACAGACAGTGCCAATCAACCTCTCATCTAAAATGGACAAAATACCTTTGAATCTGCGCTGCCCTGTGTAACCTGCGTGGTGATATCAATCACGAAAATCCTGAATGAACTGACCAGTCAAATTCCATTCACAAGGTCTATTTCCCAATATTGAATTAAAGTTGTCAAAAGTTGTGTTAAATAAATGTCAATTCATTCTAATAACAACTCAACTTAATTATTTGTTTTACATACTCATTCATCTTAATGAAAAACAAAGCCGAAAAACACTGAGACTGTTGATGCATTAAGTCAGGCTTTTAAATTGAAAAACAAGGTTTTAATAGTAACTGTAAACAGGTGAGACATCTGACGACATACTTCTACAGAGCTGCATATATATATTTGTCACTCCGTGACAATCTGCCTGTCTGATGATGCTCCTCAACAATAAATGGCAGCATGTGTGTTGAGTAGAATGCCTTAAACCTCAGGACAGCCTCTGCACAGGACCGTGCATCATAGGGAACAGGGATGACAACTTGTGTGGGACGGAGTCCAGATGAGCACCTTACTTTCTCTCAGTCCTGTGCGAAACAGACCAATTTGTACCTGCATGTTGTAGCCACGTGGCCCATGTGGTTGCAGTCGAGGTGTGTCCTGCATCACCTTCACATCACTTTCCTATTGAACACATTATCCAGAGAATCACAGCCTTTACCCCATGACAGGACACTTGATCTTCAACAACTCCTTGGATTTCAGTACTCCACCAGGGCTTGCTGATAACCATGGCTCTTCGACACTGACAACAGTGCCTCTGTGGTCCACAGAGTATCCACAGTCTTCCAGCCACTGGGAGCTCATTATCTTCACATACATTGAAAATGGTACAGCCACAAATAAATGTTCCTTTCCGTCCAATTTTACCTGGGATGCTACTGGCTGTGATGTTATTGTCGGTTCAGCATTAACACACTCATAGAGCAGATTCCCCACAGGCAGATTCAGGTGTCTCAGGCTCCTATTCAATTCCTCCTGTGAGTGGAATGCAGGAGTGGGAACCAGGGATGGGAGGCAGGGGTGGGAGGCAGGGGTGGAATGCAGGAGTGGGAACCAGGGGTGGGAGGCAGGGGTGGAATGCAGGAGTGGGAACCAGGGGTGGGAGGCAGGGGTGGGAGGCAGGGGTGGGAGGCATGGGGTGGGAGGCATGGGGTGGGAGGCAGGGGTGGGAGGCAGGGGTGGGAACCAGGAGTGGGAGGCAGGGGTGGGAGGCAGGGGTGGGAGGCAGGAGTGGGAACCAGGGGTGGGAGGCAGGGGTGGGAGGCAGGAGTGGGAACCAGGGGTGGGAACCATGGGTGGGAGGCAGGGGTGGGAGGCAGGAGTGGGAACCAGGGGTGGGAACCATGAGTGGGAACCAGGGGTGGACATTCCGGACGCTTTTCTGCATATTGGTCACTGGCCTTATGGTGTGGGAAGTCAATGCTGTTTAACCACTTTGGCTCAAGGTTCCTCCGAGTCCCTGCATTCCATTGTCACTGCTCATCTGTGCAGGCTATGCCAGTCAGCCCACTGGACACGGCATTCTGCACCTGTGATAGAATGTTTGTTACAACAACTACAAAAAGACATTCAGAGAAAACCCCATTATTAACAATTGTGTGACTGAGGACTGACTATGTGATCAACTTCATCAAAACACACATGCAAGTTTCATCATAAACTTACATTGCTATTGTTCCCAATGAGATGAGATCACTTAGTATACTTACCATACTTTAGGCATCACCCCCCCTCCCCTCCCCCCAACCACAAGGATATTTTACAAACTTTATTCACCCAGAAAAACAATAACACTAAAGAAATACGTGTGATGTTGACATGTTTAACTACATTGTATACCCTGCTCACCTGGACTCCATAAACCTACCTTCCTACATTTGACAGAATACTTAGATTCCTCACATTAATATGCTATCTTTTTTTAGGGGGGGGGGGGGGGGGGGGGGGTCTCCCGAGTGGGGCAGCGGTCCAAGGCTCTGCATCTTAGTACAAGAGGTGTCACTACAGTCACTGGTTCGATTCCAGGCTGTATCACATCCAGCCGTGATTGGGAGTCCCATAGAGCGGCGCACAATTGGCCCAGCGTCGTCCGGGTTTAGCCTGGGGTAGTGTTTAGCCTGGGTTAGTGTTTAGCCTGGGGTAGTGTTTAGCCTGGGGTAGTGTTTAGCCTGGGGGGGTAGGCCGTCATTGTAAATAAGAATTTGTTCTTAACTGACTTGCCTAGTTAAATAAAGGTGACATTAAAAATGTTAAGCCTGACTATTTTAACATTCTGTGTCTAGATGAGGCAGTGTTGTGCGCTTTAATCTATAAAAGGAACAAAGAAAGTAGCCTCATAAGCATCAATTACAAGACCAAGTAATGCGGAGATTGATCCTATCATCAGAGAACTCTATCGTAACGTCGGCCTATGGATTATAGTAACTGTCATCACAACACACGTAGGCTGCTTGTATGCTGTAATCGTTTATGTTAAGTAACGTTAGCCGTAGAAATGCAAGTGACTTTGATTATTAGTCGACCTTCCACAACATTGAGTTTGACTTTCCAAGGCCAGAGCATCAAGCGCATCCAGCCGTCTCTACCGATACGTTGTTGGATAAAAGTGCCCAAGCAGAGTGTTAAGAGCTGCTTGATTGGCTGGGCTTAACATCGGCCATCAAAAAATACCAATCCTCTTCCCTCCTCCTGGTGAAGCCATTTGTGTGTGTGTTGCCAAATGTGAGCCATGTTTTGATTTGGTTTATTTGTTAATGACGCCGACTCTGAAGGAATTCGCCGACGTCGTAAAACGGAAACACAATCACGTTCGAATGGAACTGGGCCAAGTGGACGGGGCCAAGTGGGCGGGGCCAAGTGGACTGGGCCAAGTGGGCGGGGCCAAGTGGACGTGGCCAAGTGGACTGGGCCAAGTGGGCGGGGCCAAGTGGACTGGGCCAAGTCGACTGGGCCAAGTGGACGGGGCCAAGTGGGCGGGGCCAAGTGGACGGGGCCAAGTGGGCGGGGCCAAGTGGACGTGGCCAAGTGGACTGGGCCAAGTGGGCGGGGCCAAGTGGACAGGGCCAAGTGGGCGGGGCCAAGTGGGCGGGGCCAAGTGGACAGGGCCAAGTGGACGGGGCCAATATGGGACCTTTTTTTTTTTTTCTTCGCTGGTAATATTTATCCATGGCAAATCACAGCACTTTTTAAGCTCATCATGAAATTGTATGTGCATTTTAGAATATTTGTGTACATTACACACTATATTTTACTCTCCAGTCTTCCAGTTGGGCTGGAGCTCTGTGTTGTTTCCTATGTAAATGGTGGAGAACATAAAGTCAGGAGCATTTGGCATTCCTCGAAATAAAATACATTACAAATGAACAGACATAACATTCAGTAGCAGTCATAACATTACAAATGAACAGACATAACATTCAGTAGCAGTCATAACATTACAAATGAACAGTCATAACATTCAGTAGCAGTCATAACATTACAAATGAACAGTCATAACATTACAAATGAACAGACATAACATTCAGTAGCAGTCATAACATTACAAATGAACAGACGTAACATTACAAATGAACAGACATAACATTGCAAATGAACAGACATTACAAATGAACAGACATAACATTCAGTAGCAGTCATAACATTACAAATAAACAGACATAACATTCAGTAGCAGTCATAACATTACAAATGAACAGACATAACATTCAGTAGCAGTCATAACATTACAAATGAACAGACATAACATTCAGTAGCAGTCATAACATTACAAAATGAACAGACATAACATTCAGTAGCAGTCATAACATTACAAATGAACAGTCATAACATTCAGTAGCAGTCATAACATTACAAATGAACAGTCATAACATTACAAATGAACAGACATAACATTCAGTAGCAGTCATAACATTACAAATGAACAGACGTAACATTACAAATGAACAGACATAACATTCAGTAGCAGTCATAATCCCTCCGTCATGATGAAAGAGGAAACTCCATCATGCATAACCATAATCACAAACTCCCATAATTTCAAATAAAGCATTTAAAAGCATTTGGCTGCAATAACATCTGCTAAACATGTGTATGTGACCAATAACATCTGTTAAGGTTATACATGTGTATGTGACCAATAACATCTGCTAACCATGTGTATGTGACCAATAACATCAGCTAAACACTTGTATGTGACCAATAACATCAGCTAAACACGTGTATGTGACCATTAACATCAGCTAAACACGTGTATGTGACCATTAACATCAGCTAAACACGTGTATGTGACCATTAACATCAGCTAAACACGTGTATGTGACCATTAACATCAGTTAAACACGTGTATTTTTTTTGTATGTGACCAATACAATTTGATTTAACTTGATGAATGTTTTTTTTTTTCTTATGCTTTTTCGGAAGAGAATAAAACCTGTGTTTTTTTAATACAGCATCACGACACAATTCACAGTCTAATAAAAGAAAAACAATACTGGGATTTCTAATTTCCTGTGACATCGCTGGTGGCTAGACAGATGTGACAATACAGAGACCGCGTCCCAAATCACACCCTGTTGTCTAAATAGGGACCTACTTTTCACCAGAGCCCTATGGGATTTAGCTGGACACAGCTGTGGGGTAGAATGGATGTGATAGACGTTTGATTGGTTCTAGAATGACAGCCACATGCCCTCCAAGTTCTAAAGATTCTGAAGGTTCAGCCAGCGACCATTAGCCAATAGCCGCTCAACGTACATACAGGTGGCAAGCACAGGGACTTTCAACTTCACTTCACTAGAGCTGCAGCCTTCACAGCCAGTCCCAATTTGCTTCCAACCCTTTCCCCTTGGCCCAAACCCTTCAATGTTTGTAGATCTGAGGGGGTCTGGATAAGTATGGATGAGTAATGTAGTGGTGGAGCTTCTACCACTTTATCCACACACATTAAAGAATTAGAGCAAAAAGGACAACATGGAGAGAATTGGGGATCGGTTGTGAACTTGTCACTGTTCTCTCTGTGCATACTGTATATCCAGGAAGCTGAAAACCTCAACCTAAAGAGCAGTCATCCACTAGGTCTGGGAATACCTCAACCTAAAGAGCAGTCATCCACTAGATCTGGGAATACCTCAACCTAAAGAGCAGTCATCCACTAAGTCTAGGAAAACATCAACCTAAAGAGTAGTCATCCACTAAATCTGGGAAAACCTCAACCTAAAGAGCAGTCATCCACTAGGTCTGGGAAAAACTCAACCTAAAGAGCAGTCATCCACTAGGTCTGAGAAAACCTCAACCTAGCAGTCATCCACTAGGTCTGGGAAAACCTCAACCTAGCAGTCATCCATGAGGTCTGGAAAAAACTCAACCTAAAGAGTAGTCATCCACTAAGTCTGGGAAAACATCAACCTAAAGAGTAGTCATCCACTAGGTCTGAGAAAACCTCAACCTAGCAGTCATCCACTAGGTCTGGGAAAACCTCAACCTAGCAGTCATCCACGAGGTCTGGAAAACCTCAAACTAAAGAGTAGTCATCCACTAAGTCTGGGAAAACCTCAACCTAAAGAGTAGTCATCCACTAAGTCTGGGAAAACCTCAACCTAGCAGTCATCCACTAAGTCTGGGAAAACCTCAACCTACAGAGCAGTCATCCACTAAGTATTGGAAAACCTCAACCTAGCAGTCATCCACTAAGTCTGAGAACACCTCAACCTAAAAAGCAGTCATCCACTAAGTCTTGGAAAACCTCAACCTAGCAGTCATCCACGAGGTCTGGAAAAACCTCAACCTAGCAGTCATCCACGAGGTCTGGGAAAACCTCAACCTAGCAGTCAGCATGTAGGATAAACAAAACAAAGAAAGCAGACCATGGACTGACAGAACTGAATCCTCTGCCTGCTTCAATACAGAATCCTATGGGCCCTAGTCAAGTCAGAATCCTATGGGCCCTAGTCAAGTCAGAATCCTATGGGCCCTAGTCAAGTCAGAACCCTATGCGCCCTAGTCAAGTCAGAATCCTATGGACCCTAGTCAAGTCGGGACCCTATGGACCCTAGTCAAGTCAGGACCCTATGCGCCCTAGTCAAGTCAGGACCCTATGCGCCCTAGTCAAGTCAGAATCCTATGGGCCCTAGTCAAGTCAGGACCCTATGCGCCCTAGTCAAGTCAGGACCCTACGCGCCCTAGTCAAAAGTAGTGCCCTATAGAAGGAATAGGGTGCCATTTGGGACTAACAGTGATATCTGGGTCCTGGTGCCACAGAAACCTTCAGCACTACAATCATTTACAAGCAGTCTGTGTAACAATTTCTTTGGATAGTCCATCTGTAGATGCTCTACAGACCATCAGTAACATTTTCAACTAACTATCTACTAACCCTAAATCTAACCCTTATTCTAAACTTTAACCCTAACCCTAACCCTTATTCTAAACTCTAACCCTAACCCTTATTCTAAACTTTAACCCTTACCCTAACCCTAACCCTTATTCTAAACTTTAACCCTAACCCTAACCCTTATTCTAAACTTTAACCCTAACCTTAACCCTTATTCTAAACTTTAACCCTAACCCTAACCCTTATTCTAAACTTTAACCCTTACCCTAACCCTTATTCTAAACTTTAACCCTAACCCTTATTCTAAACTCTAACCCTTATTCTAAACTCTAACCCTAAACCTTATTCTAAACTTTAACCCTAACCCTAACCCTTATTCTAAACTGTAACCCTAACCCTTATTCTAAACTCTAACCCTAAACCTTATTCTAAACTTTAACCCTAACCCTAACCCTTATTCTAAACTCTAACCCTAACCCTTATTCTAAGTGCTTCACGGTTGGGATGGTGTTCTTCAGCTTGCAAGCCTCCCCTTTTTCCTCCAAACATAACGATTGTCATTATGGCCAAATAGTTATATTTATGTTTCATCAGACCAGAGGACATTTCTCCAAAAAGTACGATCTTTGTCCCCATGTGCAGTTGCAAACCATAGTCTGGCCTTTTGATGGAGATTTTGGAGCAGTGGCTTCTTCCTTGCTGAGCGGCCTTTCAGGTTATGTCGATATAGGACTCGTTTTACTGTGGATAGAGATACTTTTGTAGCCGTTTCGTCCAGCATCTTCACAGATCCTTTGCTGTTGTTCTGGGATTGATTTGCACTTTTCGCACCAAAGTCCTTCCTGAGCGGTATGATGGCTGCGTGGTCTCATGGTGTTTATACTTGCGTACTATTATTTGTACAGATGAACGTGGTACCTTCAGGCATTTGGAAATTGCTCCCAAGGATGAACCAGAGGTCTACAATCTTTTTTCTGAGGTCTTGCCTGATTTCTTTTGATTTCTCCATGGTGTCAAGCAAAGAGGCACTGAGTTTGAAGGTAGGCCTTGTAAAACATCCAGAGGTACACCTCCAATTGACTCAAATTATGTCAATTAGCCTCTCGGAAAATTTGTGGAGTGGTTGAAAAACAAGTTTTAATGACTCCAAGCTAAGCGTATGTAAACTTCCAACTTCAACTGTATGTTATGAGAGAGAGAGAGAGAGAGAGAGAGAGAGAGAGAGAGAGAGAGAGAGAGAGAGAGAGAGAGAGAGAGAGAGAGAGAGAGAGAGAGAGAGAGAGAGAGCACAACACAGGGATGGTATGATCTGGTTCAGGTTGATGCAAGATGGTGAGCCCTCCTTGTTAAGTGAAGCAGGGTATGTGTGTGTATGTGTGTGCATGCGTGTTTGTGTTTGTGTGTACTGTATGTGTGTGTGTGTGTGTGCATGTACATGTGTTTGTGTGTTACAAGCCCTCTCCATTCGGAGACATCATCACGAGAAGAAGCACTGACGATTAAAGAACAGAGCCCCCAGCAAACCAAAATTGGTTCTGTGAAGTTCACCGAGCATGTGTTAGGTCGCAGCAAAAAAAAATCATAACACAAAAACAAACCATTTGTGATGATTATACAATGTTTGTATAAAACATTTGCCTGATGTTGCAAGAAGGTTCCCAGAACACTGTTCTTTAAAGGTTCCCAGAACACATTTAATCTGTTCTTTAAAGGTTCCCAGAACACATTTAATCTGTTCTTTAAAGGTTCCCAGAACACATTTAATCTGTTCTTTAAAGGTTCCCAGAACACATTTAATCTGTTCTTTAAAGGTTCCCAGAACACATTTAATCTGTTCTTTAAAGGTTCCCAGAACACATTTAATCTGTTCTTTAAAGGTTCCCAGAACACATTTAATCTGTTCTTTAAAGGTTCCCAGAACACATTTAATCTGTTCTTTAAAGGTTCCCAGAACACATTTAATCTGTTCTTTAAAGGTTCCCAGAACACATTTAATCTGTAAAGGTTCCCAGAATGTTTCATTATGTTGTGTTTGGTAACAAAAATATATTTTCCCAAAACACAAAAGCTGTCCAGTTGTGCGGATTATTTTACAATGTTTATTTTAGGGTGAAAAAAATAATCACTTGATGTTACAAGAACGTTCCCAGAACACATTTAATATGTTCTTTAAAAGATGCAGAGCCTTTGTTCCTCCACCAAAGCAGTACCGATAAACTCTTTTGACTACAGCTTTTGGATCACCAGATACCACCTTGATGTCGTAATGCTGTTTGTTTTAAAGGGGTGGTGTAATGCTTTTTTTTATTTACATTTAAAGGGGTGGTGTAATGCTTTTTATTCTTTTTAAAGGGGTGTCGTAATGCTTTTATTTTTTTAAAGGGGTGGTGTAATGCTTTGCAATGATGAGCAGATTCACCATTATCTAACAATTCCCATGTGGTGTTTTCCACCAATTCATCCAACTTGAAGTCCAAGGCTTTATTTTATTAGCCTGTGTGTTTATGCAACTTTCAAAATGATTCCCCCAATCTGATAATCCCTTTGGGTGGATGACAGTGACAGAAACTCTACCACAAAAATGTCTTTTGACCACTCAAATATCAGGGCACAGCAGAGCTTCAGAGTAGGTGACTAGAGTGACTAGCATACTCATGGGAAACAAGATCCCAGACGAGCCCCCATTTTGTTATGTTCCCCAGCAAGAAAAACTTTTTAAAAATGTTGCTCAAAACAGAAGCGGGAACTAACAAAGAGTCACTGACAACAACCAAAACAAAACAGGGATGGTTTTAGGAGGGGTTCTGAAAAACACTCATGGAGGTGTCCACAGAAAGTTGACTAGCAACAACAACTGGGACCTAAAAGACACCCAACATGAGTGCACACTAAATTTGCCCAAGAAGAGGGAAAACAACATAAAAAATCCACACCAAACTTAAAGACAGGAAGCAAACCAAAATGATGGAGCAAAAACAAAATCAGATAAAGGAATGTTTTTCTAGAATTCAAATCGGGCGAGCTAACTAAAAGGTGTTGACCCTCCACATCTCTCAAGGTAACTGGAGCACTGGGCCAGCCACTCTGAAATAGTACCCGGTCCAGCACAGGTGAAACACATACTGACTAACGAGGTGACACCAATCGGTGCACCCTACGTGCTATAAATCCAACGTCAAAACATAAACGGAAAAAACTAAACCCGTAACACAGAGCTTGAAGAACTTTTTAAAAGAATAGTTTGCAAATATTGCAAAATCGAATATTGTATCCAGAAATCACTGCCAAATGAGATTCTAACATGTATTGACTAAAGGGTATGAATATATAGATAAATGAGATATTTCTGTATTTGATCTTCAATAAATTTGCAAACATTTCTAAAAACATATTTTTATTTCTGTCATTATATTGTGTGTAGATGGGTGAGTCAAAAAAAATTGAATTCAGCCTGTAACATAACACAACGTGGAATAAGTCGAGGAGTGTGAATACTTTCTGAAGGCACTGTATGTTCTCAAAACACAAAAACTGTCCAGTTGCGCAGATGATTCTATTTTTTGGGTGCAAAAAAACATTCACCTAATCTTACAAGAACATTCGCCAGAACACATTTAGTCTGTTCTTTAAAAGGTTCACAGAATGTTTCTTTAGGTTGTGGGATCATAGTGTGTCTATGACAACAGATAGGTTCCAAGAACAATACAACTGTACAGTTAATGCTGATATTATGATAATATTTGTATCAGGTGCACAAAACATTCCTTTGATGTTGCAAGAATGTTGACAAAACAGCCTTCCGGAGTTCTTTAAAGTTTCCCAGAACACTTAATCAGCCTTCCGGAGTTCTTTAAAGGTTCCCAGAACACTTAAACAGCCTTCAAGAGTTCTTTAAAGGTTCCCAGAACACTTAATCAGCCTTCCGGAGTTCTTTAAAGGTTCCCAGAACACTTAAACAGCCTTCAAGAGTTCTTTAAAGGTTCCCAGAACACTTAATCAGCCTTCCGGAGTTCTTTAAAGGTTCCCAGAACACTTCATCAGCCTTCCGGAGTTCTTTAAAGGTTCCCAGAACACTTAATCAGCCTTCCGGAGTTCTTTAAAGGTTCCCAGAACACTTAATCAGCCTTCTGGAGTTCTTTAAATGTTCCCAGAACACTTCATCAGCCTTCCGGAGTTATTTAAAGGTTCCCAGAACACTTAATCAGCCTTCTGGAGTTCTTTAAAGGTTCCCAGAACACTTCATCAGCCGTCCGGAGTTCTTTAAAGGTTCCCAGAACACTTAATTAGGTTGTGGGAACAATGCTAAGTTGTGATGACATTCATACAATGTTTAAAGTTAGGTTGCACAAGACATCCCCTTAATGTTGTAAGAAGGACATTTTTATGACGTTCATAGCATAATTGTTTTTAGGTTTAACATCATATTCCATTGATTTTCACACAATACATTGTCTTTGATGTCGTCTGGACATTTCAAGAACATTTAGAAAATGTTATATTTAAGTTTTACCACAATATTCTCAGCGTTGCAAATGTGTTTTTCATTAAAGCAGATTGAAATACATCCCAATTTTGTTTCTCTCCAGATGTAATGGCAATTTACATTTGAGCCCTGTTGATACAGAGACACGTCATTTTTAAAATTTTATTTCACAGAACATTTGCACAGCATTTAATCCTACAAAAACAACCATATATATATATATTTTACATGTTGACAATCTGCACATGTGGGGTTTGAATTTGCAACATTTAGTTATTTTTGCCAGATTAATTAACCCTGTGTGCCACCAGGGGACAGATGTGACCTTGTGTTCTTTTTTCAGTCAAATATGGTCAATCAGGACACAGAACATTGATTTTATTTCTTCATCACACGTGTTGAAAGGCTTATGTATTTAAGAAGCATACGAATACACAAGAATACAATATATTTAAAGGAATCTCCATCCAACTAAAAACGGGTATAAACACAGCAGAATATAAACTATAGATGTTAGATAAATCCCTAACTAGAACTTAATGGGAATCTTAGCCAATGTTTTTGGAATGTTCCCAGTTTGCTGGGCTCACAAACCTTCTTTTTAGACTGGCGTAGCACCATAGGTTCACAGCAGTGGAGGCTGGTGGGAGGACCTATATAGGATCATTGTAATGGCCGGAATGGAATCCATGGAATGGATGTGGTTTCCATATCTTTAGCGTTAGCGTTCCATTTATTTCATTCCAGCTATTACAATGAGCCGGTCTTCCTATAGCTCCTCTCACCAGCCTCCACTGATTCACAGGTCCTTATTATTTACAGATAATCTATTCTAGCTGAAGAGGGCACGCAACTGCTTTAATTCCAGGGCCAAGTGTTTATTTTTTATTTTTTTCATTGTCTACGACATTTAATTGATGAATTCTATTCAAGTCATTGAATGGTCAGACTAATTCTACTTCTTTGTCAGCTGAAACCAATTGTGCTGCTCATTAAATGACATAGATAAAGGACACAGAGGGCCATGACCTCTTCTCATTCTTATTATTGAAATGTATCTTGTTCTCTCTCTCGCTCTCGTTCTCTTTCCCTCTCGTGCTCTCTCCCTCCCTCTCGTGCTCTCTCTCTCTCTCTCTCTCCCTCCCTCTCGTGCTCTCTCTGTCTCTCTCCATCCCTCTCGTGCTCTCTCCATCGTGATCTCTCTCTCTCTCGTGATCTCTCTCCCTCCCTCTCGTGCTCTCTCCCTCCCTCTCGTGCTCTCTCTCCCTCCCTCTCGTGCTCTCTCTCTCCCTCCCTCTCGTGCTCTCTCTCTCCCTCCATCTCGTGCTCTGTGCTCTCTCCCTCTCGTGCTCTCTCCCTCGTGCTCTCTCCCTCGTGCTCTGTGCTCGCTCCCTCTCGTGCTCTCTCCCTCGTGCTCGCTCCCTCTCGTGCTCTCTCTCTCGTGCTCCCTCCCTCTCGTGCTCACTCTCTCGCTCGCTCCCTCCCTCTCGTGCTCTCTCTCTCATGCTCGCTCCCTCCCTCTCGTGCTCTCTCCCTCCCTCTCGTGCTCTCTCCCTCCCTCTCGTGCTCTCTCCCTCCCTCTCGTGCTCTCTCCCTCCCTCTCGTGCTCTCTCCCTCCCTCTCATGCTCGCTCCCTCCCTCTCGTGCTCTCTCCCTCCCTCTCGTGCTCTCTCTCTCATGCTCGCTCCCTCCCTCTCGTGCTCTCTCTCCCTCCCTCTCGTGCTCTCTCCCTCCTTCTCGTGCTCTCTCCCTCCCTCTCGTGCTCTCTCCCTCGCTCTCGTGCTCTCTCCCTCCCTCTCGTGCTCTCTCCCTCCCTCTCGTGCTCTCTCCCTCCCTCTCGTGCTCTCCCTCCCTCTCGTGCTCTCCCTCCCTCTCGTGCTCTCCCCCCTCTCGTGCTCTCACTCTCTATTCAATTCAAAGGGCTTTATTGGCATGGGAAACATATGTTTACGCTGTATTTGGGTAAAAATACTGCAGAATATAAACTATAATTGCTGTGACCACTGATTGCAGAGTCTGATGTCTGTTGAAACATTTTGACATCTCAAATTGATCAAACGGATCTGAGCACAGCCTAAAGATAACATCTTTACCACTAGGGATTGGTCCATTAGACCACGTGTCAGTTCCCACTGGGCAAAAACTGGTTGAATCAATGTTTTTCCCACAGCATTTCAACCCCCCAAAAATCTACATTGAATCAATGTGGAAAATGAATTGGATTATTTTTAAAGTCTTCAACGGAAGGTCATATAGTAATTTTCAACTTTGAACCTAAATGGTGACATTTTGTGTTGATTTCACATTTGAATTGAAGTTAGTTGACAACTCAACCAAATGTCAATCAAAACCAGAAGTTGAACTGATGTCTGTGCCCCGTGGGTGCGGACCAGCTCCTAAAGTAAATTCACAACAGGGAAATTCACAAAAGTCACTCAGACAGTGAGCACTATTTTCTCTCTGACCGCCAAACTTCGACACATCAAATCAAAAATGTTTTGTCACATGCTGAATACAACAGGTGTAGGTAGACCTTACAGTGAAATGCTGAATACAACAGGTGTAGTAGACCTTACAGTGAAATGCTGAATACAACAGGTGTAGTAGACCTTACAGTGAAATGCTGAATATAACAGGTGTAGTAGACCTTACAGTGAAATGCTGAATACAACAGGTGTAGTAGACCTCACAGTGAAATGCTGAATACAACAGGTGTAGTAGACCTTACAGTGAAATGCTGAATACAACAGGTGTAGTAGACCTCACAGTGAAATGCTGAATACAACAGGTGTAGTAGACCTTACAGTGAAAGGCTGAATACAACAGGTGTAGTAGACCTTACAGTGAAATGCTGAATACAACAGGTGTAGGTAGACCTTACAGTGAAATGCTGAATACAACAGGTGTAGGTAGACCTTACAGTGAAATGCTGAATACAACAGGTGTAGTAGACCTTACAGTGAAATGCTGAATACAACAGGTGTGTAGACCTTACCGTGAAATGCTGAATACAACAGGTGTAGTAGACCTCACAGTGAAATGCTGAATACAACAGGTGTAGTAGACCTCACAGTGAAATGCTGAATACAACAGGTGTAGTAGACCTTACAGTGAAATGCTGAATACAACAGGTGTAGTAGACCTTACAGTGAAATGCTGAATACAACAGGTGTAGTAGACCTCACAGTGAAATGCTGAATACAACAGGTGTAGTAGACCTTACAGTGAAATGCTGAATACAACAGGTGTAGTAGACCTTACAGTGAAATGCTGAATACAACAGGTGTAGTAGACCTTACAGTGAAATGCTGAATACAACAGGTGTAGTAGACCTTACAGTGAAATGCTGAATACAACAGGTGTAGTAGACCTTACAGTGAAATGCTGAATACAACAGGTGTAGTAGACCTTACAGTGAAATGCTGAATACAACAGGTGTAGTAGACCTTACAGTGAAATGCTGAATACAACAGGTGTAGGTAGACCTTACAGTGAAATGCTGAATACAACAGGTGTAGTAGACCTTACAGTGAAATGCTGAATACAACAGGTGTAGTAGACCTTACAGTGAAATGCTGAATATAACAGGTGTAGTAGACCTTACAGTGAAATGCTGAATACAACAGGTGTAGTAGACCTCACAGTGAAATGCTGAATACAACAGGTGTAGTAGACCTTACAGTGAAATGCTGAATACAACAGGTGTAGTAGACCTCACAGTGAAATGCTGAATACAACAGGTGTAGTAGACCTTACAGTGAAAGGCTGAATACAACAGGTGTAGTAGACCTCACAGTGAAATGCTGAATACAACAGGTGTAGTAGACCTTACAGTGAAATGCTGAATACAACAGGTGTAGGTAGACCTTACAGTGAAATGCTGAATACAACAGGTGTGTAGACCTTACAGTGAAATGCTGAATACAACAGGTGTAGTAGACCTTACAGTGAAATGCTGAATACAACAGGTGTGTAGACCTTACCGTGAAATGCTGAATACAACAGGTGTAGGTAGACCTAACCGTGAAATGCTGAATACAACAGGTGTGTAGACCTTACAGTGAAATGCTGAACACAACAGGTGTAGTAGACCTTACAGTGAAATGCTGAATACAACAGGTGTGTAGACCTTACCGTGAAATGCTGAATACAACAGGTGTAGTAGACCTTACAGTGAAATGCTGAATACAACAGGTGTAGGTAGACCTTACAGTGAAATGCTGAATACAACAGGTGTAGGTAGACCTTACAGTGAAATGCTGAATACAACAGGTGTAGTAGACCTTACAGTGAAATGCTGAATACAACAGGTGTGTAGACCTTACCGTGAAATGCTGAATACAACAGGTGTAGTAGACCTCACAGTGAAATGCTGAATACAACAGGTGTAGTAGACCTTACAGTGAAATGCTGAATACAACAGGTGTAGTAGACCTTACAGTGAAATGCTGAATACAACAGGTGTAGTAGACCTTACAGTGAAATGCTGAATACAACAGGTGTAGTAGACCTTACAGTGAAATGCTGAATACAACAGGTGTAGTAGACCTTACAGTGAAATGCTGAATACAACAGGTGTAGTAGACCTTACAGTGAAATGCTGAATACAACAGGTGTAGGTAGACCTTACAGTGAAATGCTGAATACAACAGGTGTAGTAGACCTTACAGTGAAATGCTGAATACAACAGGTGTGTAGACCTTACAGTGAAATGCTGAATACAACAGGTGTAGTAGACCTTACAGTGAAATGCTGAATACAACAGGTGTAGGTAGACCTTACAGTGAAATGCTGAATACAACAGGTGTGTAGACCTTACAGTGAAATGCTGAATACAACAGGTGTAGTAGACCTTACAGTGAAATGCTGAATACAACAGGTGTGTAGACCTTACCGTGAAATGCTGAATACAACAGGTGTAGGTAGACCTAACCGTGAAATGCTGAATACAACAGGTGTGTAGACCTTACAGTGAAATGCTGAACACAACAGGTGTAGTAGACCTTACAGTGAAATGCTGAATACAACAGGTGTGTAGACCTTACCGTGAAATGCTGAATACAACAGGTGTAGTAGACCTTACAGTGAAATGCTGAATACAACAGGTGTAGGTAGACCTTACAGTGAAATGCTGAATACAACAGGTGTAGGTAGACCTTACAGTGAAATGCTGAATACAACAGGTGTAGGTAGACCTTACAGTGAAATGCTGAATACAACAGGTGTAGTAGACCTTACAGTGAAATGCTGAATACAACAGGTGTAGTAGACCTTACAGTGAAATGCTGAATACAACAGGTGTAGTAGACCTTACAGTGAAATGCTGAATACAACAGGTGTAGTAGACCTTACAGTGAAATGCTGAATACAACAGGTGTAGTAGACCTTACAGTGAAATGCTGAATACAACAGGTGTAGTAGACCTTACAGTGAAATGCTGAATACAACAGGTGTAGTAGACCTTACAGTGAAATGCTGAATACAACAGGTGTAGGTAGACCTTACAGTGAAATGCTGAATACAACAGGTGTAGTAGACCTTACAGTGAAATGCTGAATACAACAGGTGTGTAGACCTTACAGTGAAATGCTGAATACAACAGGTGTAGGTAGACCTTACAGTGAAATGCTGAATACAACAGGTGTGTAGACCTTACCGTGAAATGCTGAATACAACAGGTGTAGTAGACCTCACAGTGAAATGCTGAATACAACAGGTGTAGTAGACCTCACAGTGAAATGCTGAATACAACAGGTGTAGTAGACCTTACAGTGAAATGCTGAATACAACAGGTGTAGTAGACCTTACAGTGAAATGCTGAATACAACAGGTGTAGTAGACCTCACAGTGAAATGCTGAATACAACAGGTGTAGTAGACCTTACAGTGAAATGCTGAATACAACAGGTGTAGTAGACCTTACAGTGAAATGCTGAATACAACAGGTGTAGTAGACCTTACAGTGAAATGCTGAATACAACAGGTGTAGTAGACCTTACAGTGAAATGCTGAATACAACAGGTGTAGTAGACCTTACAGTGAAATGCTGAATACAACAGGTGTAGTAGACCTTACAGTGAAATGCTGAATACAACAGGTGTAGTAGACCTTACAGTGAAATGCTGAATACAACAGGTGTAGGTAGACCTTACAGTGAAATGCTGAATACAACAGGTGTAGTAGACCTTACAGTGAAATGCTGAATACAACAGGTGTGTAGACCTTACAGTGAAATGCTGAATACAACAGGTGTAGTAGACCTTACAGTGAAATGCTGAATACAACAGGTGTAGTAGACCTTACAGTGAAATGCTGAATACAACAGGTGTAGTAGACCTTACAGTGAAATGCTGAATACAACAGGTGTAGTAGACCTTACAGTGAAATGCTGAATACAACAGGTGTAGTAGACCTTACAGTGAAATGCTGAATACAACAGGTGTGTAGACCTTACAGTGAAATGCTGAATACAACAGGTGTAGTAGACCTTACAGTGAAATGCTGAATACAACAGGTGTAGGTAGACCTCACAGTGAAATGCTGAATACAACAGGTGTAGTAGACCTTACAGTGAAATGCTGAATACAACAGGTGTAGTAGACCTTACAGTGAAATGCTGAATACAACAGGTGTAGTAGACCTTACAGTGAAATGCTGAATACAACAGGTGTAGGTAGACCTTACAGTGAAATGCTGAATACAACAGGTGTAGTAGACCTTACAGTGAAATGCTGAATACAACAGGTGTAGTAGACCTTACAGTGAAATGCTGAATACAACAGGTGTAGTAGACCTTACAGTGAAATGCTGAATACAACAGGTGTAGTAGACCTTACAGTGAAATGCTGAATACAACAGGTGTAGTAGACCTTACAGTGAAATGCTGAATACAACAGGTGTAGGTAGACCTCACAGTGAAATGCTGAATACAACAGGTGTAGTAGACCTTACAGTGAAATGCTGAATACAACAGGTGTAGGTAGACCTTACAGTGAAATGCTGAATACAACAGGTGTAGTAGACCTTACAGTGAAATGCTGAATACAACAGGTGTAGTAGACCTTACCGTGAAATGCTGAATACAACAGGTGTAGTAGACCTTACAGTGAAATGCTGAATACAACAGGTGTAGTAGACCTTACAGTGAAATGCTGAATACAACAGGTGTAGTAGACCTTACAGTGAAATGCTGAATACAACAGGTGTAGTAGACCTTACAGTGAAATGCTGAATACAACAGGTGTAGTAGACCTTACAGTGAAATGCTGAATACAACAGGTGTAGTAGACCTTACAGTGAAATGCTGAATACAACAGGTGTAGTAGACCTTACCGTGAAATGCTGAATACAACAGGTGTAGTAGACCTTACCGTGAAATGCTGAATACAACAGGTGTAGTAGACCTTACAGTGAAATGCTGAATACAACAAGTGTAGTAGACCTTACCGTGAAATGCTGAATACAACAGGTGTAGTAGACCTTACAGTGAAATGCTGAATACAACAGGTGTAGTAGACCTTACAGTGAAATGCTGAATATAACAGGTGTAGTAGACCTTACAGTGAAATGCTGAATACAACAGGTGTAGTAGACCTTACAGTGAAATGCTGAATACAACAGGTGTAGGTAGACCTTACAGTGAAATGCTGAATACAACAGGTGTAGTAGACCTTACCGTGAAATGCTGAATACAACAGGTGTAGTAGACCTTACCGTGAAATGCTGAATACAACAGGTGTAGTAGACATTACAGTGAAATGCTGAATACAACAGGTGTAGTAGACATTACAGTGAAATGCTGAATACAACAGGTGTAGTAGACCTTACCGTGAAATGCTGAATACAACAGGTGTAGTAGACCTTACAGTGAAATGCTGAATACAACAGGTGTAGTAGACCTTACCGTGAAATGCTGAATACAACAGGTGTAGTAGACCTTACAGTGAAATGCTGACCTCACAGTGAAATGCTGAATACAACAGGTGTAGTAGACCTCACAGTGAAATGCTGAATACAACAGGTGTAGTAGACCTTACAGTGAAATGCTGAATACAACAGGTGTAGTAGACCTTACAGTGAAATGCTGAATACAACAGGTGTAGTAGACCTTACAGTGAAATGTTGAACACAACAGGTGTAGGTAGACCTTACAGTGAAATGCTGAATACAACAGGTGTAGGTAGACCTAACAGTGAAATGCTGAATACAACAGGTGTAGTAGACCTCACAGTGAAATGCTGAATACAACAGGTGTAGTAGACCTTACAGTGAAATGCTGAATACAACAGGTGTAGGTAGACCTTACAGTGAAATGCTGAATACAACAGGTGTGTAGACCTTACAGTGAAATGCGGAATACAACAGGTGTAGTAGACCTTACAGTGAAATGCTGAATATAACAGGTGTAGTAGACCTTACAGTGAAATGCTGAATACAACAGGTGTAGGTAGACCTTACAGTGAAATGCTGAATACAACAGGTGTAGGTAGACCTAACAGTGAAATGCTGAATACAACAGGTGTAGTAGACCTTACAGTGAAATGCTGAATACAACAGGTGTAGTAGACCTTACAGTGAAATGCTGAATACAACAGGTGTAGTAGACCTTACAGTGAAATGCTGAATACAACAGGTGTAGGTAGACCTTACAGTGAAATGCTGAATACAACAGGTGTAGTAGACCTTACAGTGAAATGCTGAATACAACAGGTGTAGGTAGACCTTACAGTGAAATGCTGAATACAACAGGTGTGTAGACCTTACCGTGAAATGCTGAATACAACAGGTGTAGTAGACCTCACAGTGAAATGCTGAATACAACAGGTGTAGTAGACCTTACAGTGAAATGCTGAATACAACAGGTGTAGTAGACCTTACAGTGAAATGCTGAATACAACAGGTGTAGTAGACCTCACAGTGAAATGCTGAATACAACAGGTGTAGTAGACCTTACCGTGAAATGCTGAATACAACAGGTGTAGTAGACCTCACAGTGAAATGCTGAATACAACAGGTGTGTAGACCTTACAGTGAAATGCTGAATACAACAGGTGTAGTAGACCTTACAGTGAAATGCTGAATACAACAGGTGTAGGTAGACCTTACAGTGAAATGCTGAATACAACAGGTGTGTAGACCTTACAGTGAAATGCTGAATACAACAGGTGTAGTAGACCTTACAGTGAAATGCTGAATACAACAGGTGTGTAGACCTTACCGTGAAATGCTGAATACAACAGGTGTAGGTAGACCTAACCGTGAAATGCTGAATACAACAGGTGTGTAGACCTTACAGTGAAATGCTGAACACAACAGGTGTAGTAGACCTTACAGTGAAATGCTGAATACAACAGGTGTGTAGACCTTACCGTGAAATGCTGAATACAACAGGTGTAGTAGACCTTACAGTGAAATGCTGAATACAACAGGTGTAGGTAGACCTTACAGTGAAATGCTGAATACAACAGGTGTAGGTAGACCTTACAGTGAAATGCTGAATACAACAGGTGTAGGTAGACCTTACAGTGAAATGCTGAATACAACAGGTGTAGTAGACCTTACAGTGAAATGCTGAATACAACAGGTGTAGTAGACCTTACAGTGAAATGCTGAATACAACAGGTGTAGTAGACCTTACAGTGAAATGCTGAATACAACAGGTGTAGTAGACCTTACAGTGAAATGCTGAATACAACAGGTGTAGTAGACCTTACAGTGAAATGCTGAATACAACAGGTGTAGTAGACCTTACAGTGAAATGCTGAATACAACAGGTGTAGTAGACCTTACAGTGAAATGCTGAATACAACAGGTGTAGGTAGACCTTACAGTGAAATGCTGAATACAACAGGTGTAGTAGACCTTACAGTGAAATGCTGAATACAACAGGTGTGTAGACCTTACAGTGAAATGCTGAATACAACAGGTGTAGGTAGACCTTACAGTGAAATGCTGAATACAACAGGTGTGTAGACCTTACCGTGAAATGCTGAATACAACAGGTGTAGTAGACCTCACAGTGAAATGCTGAATACAACAGGTGTAGTAGACCTCACAGTGAAATGCTGAATACAACAGGTGTAGTAGACCTTACAGTGAAATGCTGAATACAACAGGTGTAGTAGACCTTACAGTGAAATGCTGAATACAACAGGTGTAGTAGACCTCACAGTGAAATGCTGAATACAACAGGTGTAGTAGACCTTACAGTGAAATGCTGAATACAACAGGTGTAGTAGACCTTACAGTGAAATGCTGAATACAACAGGTGTAGTAGACCTTACAGTGAAATGCTGAATACAACAGGTGTAGTAGACCTTACAGTGAAATGCTGAATACAACAGGTGTAGTAGACCTTACAGTGAAATGCTGAATACAACAGGTGTAGTAGACCTTACAGTGAAATGCTGAATACAACAGGTGTAGTAGACCTTACAGTGAAATGCTGAATACAACAGGTGTAGGTAGACCTTACAGTGAAATGCTGAATACAACAGGTGTAGTAGACCTTACAGTGAAATGCTGAATACAACAGGTGTGTAGACCTTACAGTGAAATGCTGAATACAACAGGTGTAGTAGACCTTACAGTGAAATGCTGAATACAACAGGTGTAGTAGACCTTACAGTGAAATGCTGAATACAACAGGTGTAGTAGACCTTACAGTGAAATGCTGAATACAACAGGTGTAGTAGACCTTACAGTGAAATGCTGAATACAACAGGTGTAGTAGACCTTACAGTGAAATGCTGAATACAACAGGTGTGTAGACCTTACAGTGAAATGCTGAATACAACAGGTGTAGTAGACCTTACAGTGAAATGCTGAATACAACAGGTGTAGGTAGACCTCACAGTGAAATGCTGAATACAACAGGTGTAGTAGACCTTACAGTGAAATGCTGAATACAACAGGTGTAGTAGACCTTACAGTGAAATGCTGAATACAACAGGTGTAGTAGACCTTACAGTGAAATGCTGAATACAACAGGTGTAGGTAGACCTTACAGTGAAATGCTGAATACAACAGGTGTAGTAGACCTTACAGTGAAATGCTGAATACAACAGGTGTAGTAGACCTTACAGTGAAATGCTGAATACAACAGGTGTAGTAGACCTTACAGTGAAATGCTGAATACAACAGGTGTAGTAGACCTTACAGTGAAATGCTGAATACAACAGGTGTAGTAGACCTTACAGTGAAATGCTGAATACAACAGGTGTAGGTAGACCTCACAGTGAAATGCTGAATACAACAGGTGTAGTAGACCTTACAGTGAAATGCTGAATACAACAGGTGTAGGTAGACCTTACAGTGAAATGCTGAATACAACAGGTGTAGTAGACCTTACAGTGAAATGCTGAATACAACAGGTGTAGTAGACCTTACCGTGAAATGCTGAATACAACAGGTGTAGTAGACCTTACAGTGAAATGCTGAATACAACAGGTGTAGTAGACCTTACAGTGAAATGCTGAATACAACAGGTGTAGTAGACCTTACAGTGAAATGCTGAATACAACAGGTGTAGTAGACCTTACAGTGAAATGCTGAATACAACAGGTGTAGTAGACCTTACAGTGAAATGCTGAATACAACAGGTGTAGTAGACCTTACAGTGAAATGCTGAATACAACAGGTGTAGTAGACCTTACCGTGAAATGCTGAATACAACAGGTGTAGTAGACCTTACCGTGAAATGCTGAATACAACAGGTGTAGTAGACCTTACAGTGAAATGCTGAATACAACAAGTGTAGTAGACCTTACCGTGAAATGCTGAATACAACAGGTGTAGTAGACCTTACAGTGAAATGCTGAATACAACAGGTGTAGTAGACCTTACAGTGAAATGCTGAATATAACAGGTGTAGTAGACCTTACAGTGAAATGCTGAATACAACAGGTGTAGTAGACCTTACAGTGAAATGCTGAATACAACAGGTGTAGGTAGACCTTACAGTGAAATGCTGAATACAACAGGTGTAGTAGACCTTACCGTGAAATGCTGAATACAACAGGTGTAGTAGACCTTACCGTGAAATGCTGAATACAACAGGTGTAGTAGACATTACAGTGAAATGCTGAATACAACAGGTGTAGTAGACATTACAGTGAAATGCTGAATACAACAGGTGTAGTAGACCTTACCGTGAAATGCTGAATACAACAGGTGTAGTAGACCTTACAGTGAAATGCTGAATACAACAGGTGTAGTAGACCTTACCGTGAAATGCTGAATACAACAGGTGTAGTAGACCTTACAGTGAAATGCTGACCTCACAGTGAAATGCTGAATACAACAGGTGTAGTAGACCTCACAGTGAAATGCTGAATACAACAGGTGTAGTAGACCTTACAGTGAAATGCTGAATACAACAGGTGTAGTAGACCTTACAGTGAAATGCTGAATACAACAGGTGTAGTAGACCTTACAGTGAAATGTTGAACACAACAGGTGTAGGTAGACCTTACAGTGAAATGCTGAATACAACAGGTGTAGGTAGACCTAACAGTGAAATGCTGAATACAACAGGTGTAGTAGACCTCACAGTGAAATGCTGAATACAACAGGTGTAGTAGACCTTACAGTGAAATGCTGAATACAACAGGTGTAGGTAGACCTTACAGTGAAATGCTGAATACAACAGGTGTGTAGACCTTACAGTGAAATGCGGAATACAACAGGTGTAGTAGACCTTACAGTGAAATGCTGAATATAACAGGTGTAGTAGACCTTACAGTGAAATGCTGAATACAACAGGTGTAGGTAGACCTTACAGTGAAATGCTGAATACAACAGGTGTAGGTAGACCTAACAGTGAAATGCTGAATACAACAGGTGTAGTAGACCTTACAGTGAAATGCTGAATACAACAGGTGTAGTAGACCTTACAGTGAAATGCTGAATACAACAGGTGTAGTAGACCTTACAGTGAAATGCTGAATACAACAGGTGTAGGTAGACCTTACAGTGAAATGCTGAATACAACAGGTGTAGTAGACCTTACAGTGAAATGCTGAATACAACAGGTGTAGGTAGACCTTACAGTGAAATGCTGAATACAACAGGTGTGTAGACCTTACCGTGAAATGCTGAATACAACAGGTGTAGTAGACCTCACAGTGAAATGCTGAATACAACAGGTGTAGTAGACCTTACAGTGAAATGCTGAATACAACAGGTGTAGTAGACCTTACAGTGAAATGCTGAATACAACAGGTGTAGTAGACCTCACAGTGAAATGCTGAATACAACAGGTGTAGTAGACCTTACCGTGAAATGCTGAATACAACAGGTGTAGTAGACCTCACAGTGAAATGCTGAATACAACAGGTGTGTAGACCTTACAGTGAAATGCTGAATACAACAGGTGTAGTAGACCTTACAGTGAAATGCTGAATACAACAGGTGTAGGTAGACCTTACAGTGAAATGCTGAATACAACAGGTGTGTAGACCTTACAGTGAAATGCTGAATACAACAGGTGTAGTAGACCTTACCGTGAAATGCTGAATACAACAGGTGTAGTAGACCTCACAGTGAAATGCTGAATACAACAGGTGTGTAGACCTTACAGTGAAATGCGGAATACAACAGGTGTAGTAGATCTTACAGTGAAATGCTGAATACAACAGGTGTAGTAGACCTTACAGTGAAATGCTGAATACAACAGGTGTAGTAGACCTCACAGTGAAATGCTGAATACAACAGGTGTAGTAGACCTCACAGTGAAATGCTGAATACAACAGGTGTAGTAGACCTTACCGTGAAATGCTGAATACAACAGGTGTAGTAGACCTTACAGTGAAATGCTGAATACAACAGGTGTAGTAGACCTTACCGTGAAATGCTGAATACAACAGGTGTAGGTAGACCTCACAGTGAAATGCTGAATACAACAGGTGTAGTAGACCTTACCGTGAAATGCTGAATACAACAGGTGTAGTAGACCTTACAGTGAAATGCTGAATACAACAGGTGTAGTAGACCTTACCGTGAAATGCTGAATACAACAGGTGTAGGTAGACCTTACAGTGAAATGCTGAATACAACAGGTGTAGGTAGACCTTACCGTGAAATGCTGAATACAACAGGTGTAGTAGACCTTACAGTGAAATGCTGAATACAACAGGTGTAGTAGACCTTACCGTGAAATGCTGAATACAACAGGTGTAGGTAGACCTTACAGTGAAATGCTGAATACAACAGGTGTAGGTAGACCTTACCGTGAAATGCTGAATACAACAGGTGTAGTAGACTTTACAGTGAAATGCTGAATACAACAGGTGTAGTAGACCTTACAGTGAAATGCTGAATACAACAGGTGTAGGTAGACCTTACCGTGAAATGCTGAATACAACAGGTGTAGTAGACCTTACAGTGAAATGCTGAATACAACAGGTGTAGTAGACCTTACAGTGAAATGCTGAATACAACAGGTGTAGGTAGACCTTACCGTGAAATGCTGAATACAACAGGTGTAGTAGACCTTACCGTGAAATGTTGAATACAACAGGTGTAGGTAGACCTTACCGTGAAATGCTGAATACAACAGGTGTAGGTAGATCTTACCGTGAAATGCTGAATACAACAGGTGAAGTAGACTTTACAGTGAAATGCTGAATATAACAGGTGTAGTAGACCTTACAGTGAAATGCTGAATACAACAGGTGTAGGTAGACCTTACAGTGAAATGCTGAATACAACAGGTGTAGGTAGACCTTACAGTGAAATGCTGAATACAACAGGTGTAGGTAGACCTTACCGTGAAATGCTGAATACAACAGGTGTAGGTAGATCTTACCGTGAAATGCTGAATACAACAGGTGTAGGTAGACCTTACCGGGAAATGCTGAATACAACAGGTGTAGGTAGACCTTACCGTGAAATGCTTACGTTGACATGTGCCATTTTCAGAGAAAAGGGGATGAATGAGAAGTAGCTCTGTTTTCCAAAATTGCCGCTATCTTCAAAAACATTCTGGTGTCTCCTAGACAACAGAAAGTCAAAACACCTCAGACACAAAGAGGATAATACCACGCCTTCGTTTCTCTCATCACAGGGAAGTCAACATGTTTTTATCATTTCAAAAAACAGAATTGCCGTCAAAAAAAAGCTAATATGTTCATGATAATACTTATACAACTTAATCATGTTGAAATTACACCCCCTCTGTTCACCACTCTAGTCAATAATCATTTGCAGTTTACAAAACCATGAAAATAGTTGAATTACATGGGGGCAGGAAAGTAAAATCTCCCTCAAATCTATATAATTTTCTCCTCCAACACAATCCAAGCAGTCAACAATACACTCTTAACAAAAAAATGCTATCTACAACCTTAAAGGGTTCTTTGGTTGTTCCCATAGGAGAACCTTTTGAAGAACCATTTTTGGTTGCCTTTTGGTTGTACCCTTTCTACAGAGGGTTCTACCTGGAACCCAAAAGTGTTCTCGTATGGGGACATCCGAAGAACCCATTTTTTCTAAGAGTGTATTTAAATATATATTTTATTCTGCCAGGTAAGTTGACTGAGAACACGTTCTCATTTACAGCAACGACCTGGGGAATAGTTACAAGGGGAGAGGAGGGGGGGTTGAATGAGATCACGTTCTCATTTACAGCAACGACCTGGGGAATAGTTACAGGGGAGAGGAGGGGGGGTTGAATGAGAACACGTTCTCATTTACAGCAACGACCTGGGGAATAGTTACAGGGGAGAGGAGGGGGGGTTGAATGAGATCACGTTCTCATTTACAGCAACGACCTGGGGAATAGTTACAGGGGAGAGGAGGGGGGTTGAATGAGAACACGTTCTCATTTACAGCAACGACCTGGGGAATAGTTACAGGGGAGAGGAGGGGGGTTGAATGAGAACACGTTCTCATTTACAGCAACGACCTGGGGAATAGTTACAAGGGAGAGGAGGGGGGGTTGAATGAGCCAATTGTAAGATGATTTGGTGACCATGATGGTATGAGGTCCAGATTGGGAATTTAGCCAGGACACCAGAGTTAACACCCCTACAATAAGTACCATAGGATCTTTAGTGACCACAGAGAGTCAGGACACACGTTTAAACACAGGGCAACATCCCCAATCACTGCCCTGGGGCATTGGAATATTCCTTTAGATCAGAGGAAAGAGTGCCTCCTACTGGCCCTTCAACACCACTTCCAGCAGCATCTGGTCTCCCATCCAGGGACTGACCAGGACCAACCCTGCGTGGCTTCAGAAGAAAGCCAGGAGTGGGATGCAGGGCGGTATGGTGCTGGCTAACGTATGGTGCTGGCTAACGTTGGCACCCTATCCCCTATATATAGTGCACTACTTTTGACCAGAGTCCTATGGACCCCTATTCCCTATATATAGTGCACTAATTTTGACCAAGGCCCATAGTTCTGGAACAGATTGATATTTGAGACACAGACTGTAATTCTCTGTTGCAGTGCGGTTAGTGGCTATAACACAACTAGCTAATCATTTCACCTCAGGATGTGAACCGACCCAACGTATTGTGTATTGTTGACTCACACAGACTGAAGCTAAAGGCGTTTCTCATCTGGGAGGAAAGTAAAATGATTTATGAGGGAACAAAAACAACAACTAGGTGTGTGTCACAAGTGGCACCTATTCCCTTCGTAGTGCACTACTGTTGACCGTGTACTGTATTGGGACTAGGGAGACATTTGTGACGCTGACCTAGTTTTAAATCCTATTATATCCCACAGAGATACGTCCTTGGTTTAATTATTGAGTTGAAGATTTTGGGAGGGTGCAGAGGTTCTGATCTGACAATGCTCCAGGATATACATGGTTACACTATATATAAGCACACACACACACACACAAATACACACACACACACACACACACACACACACACACACACACACACACACACACACACACACACACACACACACACACACACACACACACACCTCAGTGCAAGAGCTGTCTGTAACTGCATGTATGCCCTATAGAGCTTGCTGTCCAGGAAGGGAAGACGGAGTCAGATAGCTCAGTCACCTCTGTCTGCATCCTCTTCCCTTTGTTTTACTGTATTCACCTCATTTTCCAACGTTGCTATGGGCACGGCCAAACAATGGCGGTTGTGGATTCGACTTCCGCTTTACTTCCCTACTGCAGCGCGCTGGTGGCAAACTTTCCAGAGTCAATTATTTGAAGGAGTCAATTTATTGAGTAAACAAGTCAAGTAAGTATAAGTGTAAGTGTATTTTTTTTTTTTTTTCATTCAAGTTCGTTTATGTTAGCTAGAACCTACTAGTAGGCTAGTTCTGTTGTGATAATAATGTTAGCTAGAACCTACTAGTAGGCTAGTTCTGTTGTGATAATAATGTTAGCTAGAACCTACTAGTAGGCTAGTTCTGTTGTGATAATAATGTTAGCTAGAACCTACTAGTAGGCTAGTTCTGTTGTGATAATAATGTTAGCTAGACCTACTAGTAGAGTAGTTCTGTTGTGATAATAATGTTAGCTAGACCTACTAGTAGGCTAGTTCTGTTGTGATAATAATGTTAGCTAGAACCTACTAGTAGGCTAGTTCTGTTGTGATAATAATGTTAGCTAGAACCTACTAGTAGGGTAGTTCTGTTGTGATAATAATGTTAGCTAGACCTACTAGTAGAGTAGTTCTGTTGTGATAATAATGTTATCTAGACCTACTAGTAGGCTAGTTCTGGTTGCTGGTTCGAATCCCTGAGCTGACTAGGTGAAATCGGATGATGTGCCCTTGAGCAAGGCACTTAATCCTAATTGCTCCTATAAGTCACTCTGGATAAGAGCGTCTGCTAAATGATTAAAATGTTAAATTGTTTTGTCGTCGATCAACACATTCTACTGCACGTTACCTATAATGATAAAGTGGTAACACAAGATCATTCACGAGGTCTCTTAACACTGATACTGGTTCAGACCGTTCAGTGCTTTCAGGGTGTTTTCATTGTCATGGTGACAACTGCAAATAATACTTCAATGTAGGCCGAATGAAAAATAATATAGTAATACAGTAACTCGTATTTAAACATCGCAATTCAACAACAAACGCCATTTAAGCTGTGCATCTTTTAAAGCAAGTTGTTGCCTCATTTGCTCAAGCGGTTTGCAAGTGATTTCCATTTTTCTAATGGTTGTCAATTCCTTAGGTTCTTCTTTTTTCCACTGTACGCATTACTGTATATCCTGTGCAACTATTTCCAATGCATCAGTGCAACAATGTTAAAACCGGCCTACAGTGATCACACCAATGCACTCTCTCTCTCTCTCTCTCTCTCTCCCCCTCTCCTCAACATTCCCCAACATGCATTTCCTATGCTGTAGACCTGTTTTACATTAAGTGATTAGCAAGAGCAAGCCTGCTTCTTTCCTTCGAATATACTATTAGGCATAGTATTAAAATGATCTAAATAAATAGCCTATAGCTTTTCTTGCATGTGATTTCATGAGAAGAGGAATGGCCTATTGTGGAGAGGTTTGAGTAGCCTTGCAAAAAAAAAAAAAGGTGTTCAACAAGGGTTCTCCTAAGATCCTCAAAGTTCTTTAGAAGAATCTTAGGGTTCTTGGCACTGAAAATTGCCCTACAAAAAAGATTCTTCCAAGAACCCCATGGAAGGTGTGGTTCATCGAGGAACCTCCTTAGTTGGTGGGGGTTCGTGCAGGAACCTAACTGTCCAACTGAAACATTTGGATTTGAAAGGACAGCAGGTGCAGCCACTTAACTGAAAAATGTATAGATCTCCTCAATTTAAAGTGAGGTTTTCCCCTTGTATTATCTAAATATAGATTGTCTGATGATGATAGCATCTTTTCATATTTGTGCAAATCTTTCTTACACAGAACATTTACAATGTAATGGATATATAATCAACAAAGAGGTGAGAATATGTTGAAGGCTATAAGAATATGTTGAAGGCTATAAGAATATGTTGAAGGCTATAAGAATATGTTGAAGGCTATAAGAATATGTTGAAGGCTATAAGAATATGTTGAAGGCTATAAGAATATGTAGACTATAAGAATATGTTGAAGGCTATAAGAATATGTTGAAGGCTTAAGAATATGTTGAAGGCTATAAGAATATGTAGACTATAAGAATATGTAGACTATAAGAATATGTTGAAGGCTATAAGAATATGTAGTCTATAAGAATATGTTGAAGGCTATAAGAATATGTTGAAGGCTATAAGAATATGTTGAAGGCTATAAGAACATGTTGAAGGCTATAAGAATATGTTGAAGGCTATAAGAATATGTTGAAGGCTATAAGAATATGTTGAAGGCTATAAGAATATGTTGAAGGCTATAAGAATATGTTGAAGGCTATAAGAATATGTAGTCTATAAGAATATGTTGAAGGCTATAAGAATATGTTGAAGGCTATAAGAATATGTTGAAGGCTATAAGAACATGTTGAAGGCTATAAGAATATGTTGAAGGCTATAAGAACATGTTGAAGGCTATAAGAATATGTTGAAGGCTATAAGAATATGTTGAAGGCTATAAGAATATGTTGAAGGCTATAAGAATATGTAGACTATAAGAATATGTTGAAGGCTATAAGAATATGTTGAAGGCTATAAGAATATGTTGAAGGCTATAAGAATATGTTGAAGGCTATAAGAATATGTTGAAGGCTATAAGAATATGTTGAAGGCTATAAGAATATGTTGAAGGCTATAAGAATATGTTGAAGGCTATAAGAATATGTTGAAGGCTATAAGAATATGTTGAAGGCTATAAGAATATGTTGAAGGCTATAAGAATATGTTGAAGGCTATAAGAATATGTAGTCTATAAGAATATGTTGAAGGCTATAAGAATATGTTGAAGGCTATAAGAATATGTTGAAGGCTATAAGAATATGTTGAAGGCTATAAGAATATGTAGACTATAAGAATATGTTGAAGGCTATAAGAATATGTTGAAGGCTATAAGAATATGTTGAAGGCTATAAGAATATGTTGAAGGCTATAAGAATATGTAGACTATAAGAATATGTTGAAGGCTATAAGAATATGTTGAAGGCTATAAGAATATGTTGAAGGCTATAAGAATATGTTGAAGGCTATAAGAATATGTTGAAGGCTATAAGAATATGTTGAAGGCTATAAGAATATGTTGAAGGCTATAAGAATATGTAGACTATAAGAATATGTTGAAGGCTATAAGAATATGTTGAAGGCTATAAGAATATGTTGAAGGCTATAAGAATATGTTGAAGGCTATAAGAATATGTTGAAGGCTATAAGAATATGTTGAAGGCTATAAGAATATGTTGAAGGCTATAAGAATATGTTGAAGGCTATAAGAATATGTTGAAGGCTATAAGAACATGTTGAAGGCTATAAGAACATGTTGAAGGCTATAAGAATATGTTGAAGGCTATAAGAATATGTTGAAGGCTATAAGAATATGTTGAAGGCTATAAGAATATGTTGAAGGCTATAAGAATATGTTGAAGGCTATAAGAATATGTAGTCTATAAGAATATGTTGAAGGCTATAAGAATATGTTGAAGGCTATAAGAATATGTTGAAGGCTATAAGAATATGTAGTCTATAAGAATATGTTGAAGGCTATAAGAATATGTTGAAGGCTATAAGAATATGTTGAAGGCTATAAGAATATGTTGAAGGCTATAAGAATATGTAGTCTATAAGAACATGTTGAAGGCTATAAGAATATGTTGAAGGCTATAAGAATATGTTGAAGGCTATAAGAATATGTAGTCTATAAGAATATGTTGAAGGCTATAAGAATATGTTGAAGGCTATAAGAATATGTTGAAGGCTATAAGAATATGTTGAAGGCTATAAGAATATGTAGTCTATAAGAATATGTTGAAGGCTATAAGAATATGTTGAAGGCTATAAGAATATGTTGAAGGCTATAAGAATATGTTGAAGGCCATAAGAATATGTTGAAGGCTATAAGAACATGTTGAAGGCTATAAGAATATGTTGAAGGCTATAAGAATATGTTGAAGGCTATAAGAATATGTTGAAGGCTATAAGAATATGTTGAAGGCTATAAGAATATGTTGAAGGCTATAAGAATATGTAGTCTATAAGAATATGTTGAAGGCTATAAGAATATGTTGAAGGCTATAAGAACATGTTGAAGGCTATAAGAATATGTTGAAGGCTATAAGAACATGTTGAAGGCTATAAGAATATGTTGAAGGCTATAAGAATATGTTGAAGGCTATAAGAATATGTTGAAGGCTATAAGAATATGTAGACTATAAGAATATGTTGAAGGCTATAAGAATATGTTGACGGCTATAAGAATATGTTGAAGGCTATAAGAATATGTTGAAGGCTATAAGAATATGTTGAAGGCTATAAGAATATGTTGAAGGCTATAAGAATATGTTGAAGGCTATAAGAATATGTTGAAGGCTATAAGAATATGTTGAAGGCTATAAGAATATGTTGAAGGCTATAAGAATATGTTGAAGGCTATAAGAATATGTTGAAGGCTATAAGAATATGTTGAAGGCTATAAGAATATGTAGACTATAAGAATATGTAGACTATAAGAATATGTTGAAGGCTATAAGAATATGTTGAAGGCTATAAGAATATGTTGAAGGCTATAAGAATATGTTGAAGGCTATAAGAATATGTTGAAGGCTATAAGAATATGTTGAAGGCTATAAGAATATGTAGGCTATAAGAATATGTAGTCTATAAGAATATGTTGAAGGCTATAAGAATATGTTGAAGGCTATAAGAATATGTTGAAGGCTATAAGAATATGTTGAAGGCTATAAGAATATGTAGACTATAAGAATATGTTGAAGGCTATAAGAATATGTTGAAGGCTATAAGAATATGTTGAAGGCTATAAGAATATGTTGAAGGCTATAAGAATATGTTGAAGGCTATAAGAATATGTTGAAGGCTATAAGAATATGTTGAAGGCTATAAGAATATGTAGACTATAAGAATATGTTGAAGGCTATAAGAATATGTTGAAGGCTATAAGAATATGTTGAAGGCTATAAGAATATGTTGAAGGCTATAAGAATATGTTGAAGGCTATAAGAATATGTTGAAGGCTATAAGAATATGTTGAAGGCTATAAGAATATGTTGAAGGCTATAAGAACATGTTGAAGGCTATAAGAACATGTTGAAGGCTATAAGAATATGTTGAAGGCTATAAGAATATGTTGAAGGCTATAAGAATATGTAGACTATAAGAATATGTTGAAGGCTATAAGAATATGTTGAAGGCTATAAGAATATGTAGACTATAAGAATATGTTGAAGGCTATAAGAACATGTTGAAGGCTATAAGAACATGTTGAAGGCTATAAGAATATGTTGAAGGCTATAAGAATATGTTGAAGGCTATAAGAACATGTTGAAGGCTATAAGAACATGTTGAAGGCTATAAGAATATGTTGAAGGCTATAAGAACATGTTGAAGGCTATAAGAATATGTTGAAGGCTATAAGAATATGTTGAAGGCTATAAGAACATGTTGAAGGCTATAAGAACATGTTGAAGGCTATAAGAACATGTTGAAGGCTATAAGAACATGTTGAAGGCTATAAGAACATGTTGAAGGCTATAAGAATATGTTGAAGGCTATAAGAATATGTTGAAGGCTATAAGAATATGTAGACTATAAGAACATGTTGAAGGCTATAAGAACATGTTGAAGGCTATAAGAATATGTTGAAGGCTATAAGAACATGTTGAAGGCTATAAGAACATGTTGAAGGCTATAAGAATATGTTGAAGGCTATAAGAACATGTTGAAGGCTATAAGAACATGTTGAAGGCTATAAGAATATGTTGAAGGCTATAAGAATATGTTGAAGGCTATAAGAATATGTTGAAGGCTATAAGAATATGTTGAAGGCTATAAGAATATGTTGAAGGCTATAAGAATATGTTGAAGGCTATAAGAATATGTTGAAGGCTATAAGAATATGTTGAAGGCTATAAGAATATGTTGAAGGCTATAAGAATATGTAGGCTATAAGAATATGTTGAAGGCTATAAGAATATGTTGAAGGCTATAAGAATATGTTGAAGGCTATAAGAATATGTTGAAGGCTATAAGAATATGTTGGCTATGAGAATATGTTGAAGGCTATAAGAATATGTTGAAGGCTATAAGAATATGTTGAAGGCTATAAGAATATGTTGAAGGCTATAAGAATATGTTGAAGGCTATAAGAATATGTTGAAGGCTATAAGAATATGTAGGCTATAAGAATATGTTGAAGGCTATAAGAATATGTTGAAGGCTATAAGAATATGTTGAAGGCTATAAGAATATGTTGAAGGCTATAAGAATATGTTGTAGGCTATAAGAATATGTTGAAGGCTATAAGAATATGTTGAAGGCTATAAGAATATGTTGAAGGCTATAAGAATATGTTGAAGGCTATAAGAATATGTTGAAGGCTTAAGAATATGTTGAAGGCTATAAGAATATGTTGAAGGCTATAAGAATATGTTGAAGGCTATAAGAATATGTTGAAGGCTATAAGAATATGTTGAAGGCTATAAGAATATGTAGACTATAAGAATATGTAGGCTATAAGAATATGTTGAAGGCTATAAGAATATGTTGAAGGCTATAAGAATATGTTGAAGGCTATAAGAATATGTTGAAGGCTATAAGAATATGTTGAAGGCTATAAGAATATGTTGAAGGCTATAAGAATATGTTGAAGGCTATAAGAATATGTTGAAGGCTATAAGAATATGTTGAAGGCTATAAGAATATGTAGGCTATAAGAATATGTTGAAGGCTATAAGAATATGTTGAAGGCTATAAGAATATGTTGAAGGCTATAAGAATATGTTGAAGGCTATAAGAATATGTTGTAGGCTATAAGAATATGTTGAAGGCTATAAGAATATGTTGAAGGCTATAAGAATATGTTGAAGGCTATAAGAATATGTTGAAGGCTATAAGAATATGTTGAAGGCTTAAGAATATGTTGAAGGCTATAAGAATATGTTGAAGGCTATAAGAATATGTTGAAGGCTATAAGAATATGTTGAAGGCTATAAGAATATGTTGAAGGCTATAAGAATATGTAGACTATAAGAATATGTAGGCTATAAGAATATGTTGAAGGCTATAAGAATATGTTGAAGGCTATAAGAATATGTTGAAGGCTATAAGAATATGTTGAAGGCTATAAGAATATGTTGAAGGCTATAAGAATATGTTGAAGGCTATAAGAATATGTAGGCTATAAGAATATGTTGAAGGCTATAAGAATATGTTGAAGGCTATAAGAATATGTTGAAGGCTATAAGAATATGTTGTAGGCTATAAGAATATGTTGAAGGCTATAAGAATATGTTGAAGGCTATAAGAATATGTTGAAGGCTATAAGAATATGTTGAAGGCTATAAGAATATGTTGAAGGCTATAAGAATATGTAGGCTATAAGAATATGTTGAAGGCTATAAGAATATGTTGAAGGCTATAAGAATATGTTGAAGGCTAGCTGTAGGGGTGCAGATGACTGAACTGCTCTCTCTGTGTCTGCAGATACACAGAGGAGGAGGTATACAAAGGTATGTCTATTGGTATGTTATACAGATTACATTTACCACCCTCCTTTGTTAATCATCTGTATAATTACTATTTTGGAGGGATTCAGTCTTCATCCTCCCTGCACCTCTGATGAATATGACAGGAAACCTGTTAAATCACCATGCACTGCAAAATCATTCTGGCTATGGATACGGAGAACAACACATTAACATCAACACGCCAGGGGATATATCCATTAGACATGGGGCTCGGTGGGAGTTTTCCTTATCTTTCGATGTTTTAATTCTGCTTTGCCACTAAAATCATAATAAGCACTGACAACTGGAATATTGTGTTATTGTTGTTGCGCGTATTACTATTAATAATAAAAAGGGTCATGAGGAGTAATTCAAAAACGAACCCCAAAAAGTTATTCAAAGGGTTCTTCGAGGATCCATTAACGTGAGTCCTTCGAAGAACCATTTTAAAGGGTTCTTCAAATAACTTATAGGGGTTCCCCCATGGTTTCAGTTTGAAGAACCCCTAAACTAAAGGATACTTCAGGAACCGTTTCTTTTTAGAGTGATAGCCTGAGTGCGCACGGAAACAGCTGGAAGAGAGAGGCTAGTGATGTGTAGCCGAAGAAGTACAACATTAAGCTAGATATTAGGCCATTCATTAGCTAAATATTAGGACTATAGGCTTAATATTTACCTGTCAAAGTGCAAGACAAATGTATTAACAAATTATGAAATGGCAGTTCCGTAGTGCATTCCTCCAGGCTGCGCTCTGTGATCCCCGGGCACGCAAAGCTCCACTATTGATTAGGCCTACGTTTATTCACAAGAACATTCATCTACCTGGGCTACAACAACACAGTGCAATGAGGCATTTACTATTGTGTTCAAGTGAATACACAAGTATTGTCCATAGGCTGTAAACTGCAGTGATATATAGGCCTAGGCTAATTTGAATAACCGCTCACACGTTCCTGGTTTGTTTCATGAAATTACTGCATAGGCCTACTGTAGTCTAGGCTTGGTTAAGGAACAACCATTTGGATCAGTTTGGGTCTATTCTCGACAGTTTAGAAGGTCCAGAAAGGTACATTAACAGGCCAAAATATGGTGTAGGCCTATTTTGTAAGGATGTAGCCCGGTATTAAGATAAACCTACTATAAGAAAACATGGGCTTCTCCTTTCCTCTCCACCCGTTAATGCTGTAGCTTATATTACATTCAGCAAGAAAGAGCATGCGCGCATCTATCCTCCTCTAGGCTATTAGTGGGCTAAAGAAAATAAGTCGTAACAAGTGTACAACAAGTTTCTGTAGTCTGGCTTTTCCTGGGACTCCACAGGATTTAATAGGAATAGCCGTGGCAGCGGAGAGGCCATGTGCGTAATTACACTACAGAACAATGAAGACTGGCTATGGGCTACATCTCAAGTATGTCTATGTTAGAAGCATATGCATATTAACCCATAATTCATAAGCTCAATGTTAGGCTTCATACTGCTGTGAATATATCCCGTCAATGTACACAGTGAAAGAAAAATAAGTTGATCATAGGTATGTGCGCTCCCTCCCAATCTCCGGGTATGAAGTTCGTAAACCTACCCGATCTGTTTTTCTCCTGTTTTTTTAGGGACAATATATTTATCCTACCTAGGCTACAACACAACGTAATACAGAATGTTATTGGTTTCAAGTCAGTACAAAACTATAGGCTGAAAACTGCGGTGAATAGCCGAAGTTGCTTGAATAACCCCTCAAAAGCTTGGCGGTTTTTCTGCATGTTCATTTCGAAATAACTGCATCTAGCCTGCCTGATTGGGCAACCATTTCGATCAGTTCGGGATTTTTTGATACAAGGTCCAGGCACATTAGCAGGACAGTAATATCACAGATAGAACCATCTTTAGTAATATGGTGTCTTTTTATCAGGACGTATCAGCTAACAGAAACATGCTAATGCAGGGATTTCTAGTGGCGCGCATATGAATTATGATAATGTACGAGCGCAGAGGAAGTTGTATCAATAGTTTTCGGAGTTTTAAAAACGTTCGAAAATGTTGGTGGATATGGAATATGGTGTTATTTGGGATGCATTCTCTCTCTCTCTCGTTCTGATCAGAAGCTAGGATTGGTTTCATCACGGGAGAAAGACAGGAAGGAGGAGAGAGGCAAGGGACTTTCATTACAGTATCTCCCAAAGCTATATTCATGCAAATGATTACATTGAAGATTGAAGCTCCTGTTGCCGTATGCGTGATGCAGATGGCAAGGAAGGAGGGATAGCCAACCTACAGCTCACAGAGGACAAATCCACCAGCTTCAACATGAAAGATTCATGCGTTGGTGAATGCTTCGAAAACAAGGCTCAGCTGCAAAGGGAGACACTCATATAGGTAGCCGTAATCATAATCATAGACTTACCAGGATATTGTCAACATTCTGTGTAACGTAGAATAACAGCTCCTGGGCTAGGTAGTTTCTACTTTAGGTGATGGACCAAAACAGACAAGATTTCCATGATACTGTTATCCAATCCTGTGAAGCCCTGGTCTTCCAGGTGGACTGTACATATGTATGACAGGTTGATTAATAATGTAAGTCCTTAAGTGCTATTCGCTGATATTAATCCCCTCTCTTTCTTTCTCTCTCTGTCTTAAATTAAATTCAAATCAAAAGGGGCTTTATTTGGCATGGGAAACATATGTTTACATTGCCAAAGCAAGTGAAATAAACAATAAACAAAAGTGAAAAGAAACTCTCGCTCTCTCTCCCATCTCTTTCTCTTGCTCTCTCTCCAGGGCCGGCCCTAGCCACTAAGCGACATAAGTGACCGCTTAGGGCCCCGCAGCCGCTAGTTCTTTTTAGGAACTCAGTCAGGGTCTCAACGTAAAATAATAGAATATACAAGGTGCAATTTTGAATTTTGGTTGTGCATCAGCAGTTTCTCTCTTGATACAGTATGTCAGTCACTGACCAGTTAGCCAGTTATCAAACGTTGTAGTAATCATGGTCGAATTACCGACTGGGCACGCAGGGCACGTTCCCAGGGGCCCTGATCTCTAGGGTCCCTCATTGATTTTGTAAGTCACTCTCATTCAGATAGTCCAAGTCGTTATTAGATAGAACGTCGCGGCCCTGCCCTCCTGTGGGGAAAACAACCCGCTGTTACCTAGGTTACTCCATTGGATCACAACAAATGTGTTTTCTTGCTATATTTTCTTGTTATCGGCTTGCTTTAATCAATTACAAAATGTCTAAAGATTACTTTTCAACATTGGCTGCTCCCGGGTTCTACATACAAAAACAAAATAGCGCTTCCCTTATGCCCATTTTCATTGCGGTCCTAGCAGCCACGTGAGTGAGTGCTAGCTAGCTACCTACCGGAACATTAACTTCTCTAGGGTAGGGGGCAGCATTCGGAATTTTGGATGAAAAGCATACCCAAATTAAATGGCCTGCTACTCGGGCCCGGAAGATATTATATGCATATAACTGGTAGATTTGGATAGAAAACACTCTAAAGTTTCCAAAACTGTTAAAATAGTGTCTGTGATTGTAACATAACTGATTCAGCAGGCAAAAACCTGAGAAAAATCAATTCAGGAAGTAGTTTTTCTTGTTGGTTTTGTAGTTTTCTATTCAATGCCATTACAGTATCCATTGATTTAGGACTCAAATTGCAGTTCCTATGCCTTCCAATAGATGTCAACAGTCTTTAGAAATTGTTTCAGGCTTGTATTCAGGCTTGTATTCTGATAAATGAGGGAGTAAGACCAGTCTGAATGAGTGGACCCTACCGCGTCACAGAGCTTTTTCATGCGCAATCCCGAGAGAGTGCCTTTCTTGTTTACCTTTTATATTGACAACGTTATTGTCCGGTTGAAATATTATAGATCATTTAGGCTAAAAACAACCTGAGGATTGAATATAAACATCGTTTGACATGTTTCTATGAACTTTACGGATACAATTTGGATTTTATGTTTGCCTGTTTCGACTGCGTTTGAGCCTGTGGATTAGAAGAAATGCGCGAACAAAACTGAGTTTTTTGGACTTTATTGAACAAAAGGAAAATGTATTGAGTACCTCTTAAAGATATTGGTTCCCAATTGGGACTCAACCCTCCCACGTTCAGCTGAAACGGTGGCGCATGGAACGCAAAAATATTCTTACAAATATTTAACCTCCACACATTAACAAGTCCAATAGCTCAAATGAAAGATAAACACCTTGTTCATCTAGCCAGCAAGTCAGATTTCTAAAATGTTTTACGGCGAAAACATAGTACATATTTATGTCAAACCACCACCAGACACAGCTCATTTGAATAGCCAAAACATGCTATCAAAAAAACGCAGGATTAAAAAATAAATCATTCACTAACCTTTTGAAAATCTTCATCAGATGACAGTAATAGGACATGTTACACAGTACTATTTTTTTTTTTTCAATAATATGCCATTTATATCCATAAATGTCCATTTACATTGAGTTCATGGTCAGAAATTACTCAAAAATGTCCGCAGGAAATCTAGGTAGCGCAGCAAGATAACGTAAATAGACATCATAAACTTTGACTAAATATACATGTTCTACATATAGTTAGAAAGATACACTGCTTCTTTATGCAACCGCTTTGTTACATTTATTTTTAACGTTACAGAAATCGCACACTATTCAATATGCTGAGACGGCGCTCAGATACAAGCTACATTTCTCTGTAATGTTGGAGTCAACAGAAACACAGATTTAAGCATAAATATTCCCTTACCTTCGATGGTCTTCGTTCAGAATGTTGTGGAAGGCTTCATACTTACCCAATACATCGTTTGGTTTCAAGTCTTGCGTCTTTGTATTAGCTACTGCTAATAACATCAGCTGAAATGCAGCCAAAATGTCCTCTGGTCCGGAAAAGTTGCGCATCAAAACTTCAAAATTACATATTATATGTCGACTAAACAGGTCAAACTAAGTGCAGAAGCAAGCTTTATGATGTTTTTAACACACAAAACAAATTTCAATTCAATCGGCCATCGTCTGTCCTTCTCTTGAGTGCTGGAACAAAGGAATGGCTATGACCAATTTGCGCCCTAACGCACAGGTTTTTTCCTCGTGGCACTTACTCAAATCACTCCCATAGGGCCAATTCTCGCGGGATTTGAACGATTAAAAGCTCTACTGAATGAGGACATCTAGTGGAAGACATAGAAAGTCTCCCCAGAATCATAACTGGTTGGGAAGGGTGGGGGCGATGACGTCAAAGTTGCTCCAACTTTCATGACCACAAAAACTAGTTTGGAAGAATGCCTGCCCTGTGAGTTCTGCTATACTTACAGACATAATTCAAACGGTTTTAGAAGCTTTAGAGTGTTTTCTATCCAATAATAATTATTATATGCATATATTAGCAATTTTTGACAGATTTTTTTTTCAGTTTACTAGGGGTACCCAATCCCTCCAAAGGGGGCATATTACTGCCATATCTTTAACAGGTTTTAACCTATGAAGATCATCAAAGGTAAGGGATTCATTTTATCTCTATTTCTGACTTGTGTAACTCTTCTACTTGGCTGGTTACTGTTTGTAATGATTTGTCTGCTGGGCTATGTTCTCAAATAATCGTAAGGTATGCTTTCGCCGTAAAGCATTTTTCAAATCTGACACCGATTCACAAGAAGTTAATCTTTAAACCTATGTAAAATATGTTTTTTTTCTGAATTTTTAGGAGTATTTCTGTATTTGAATTTGGCGCTCTGCAATCTCACTGGATGTTGGCCAGGTGGGACGCTAGCCCACATACCCTAGAGAGATTTTAAGCTAGCCAAGACCAACAACACAAACAAACGGATTATACAGCTACAAGTAGTGAGTGGAGTTACTAACAGACTATACAACTACAAGTAGTGAGTGGAGTTACTAACAGACTATACAGCTACAAGTAGTGAGTGGGGTTACTAACAGACTATACAACTACAAGTAGTGAGTGGGGTTACTAACAGACTACAACTACAAGTAGTGAGTTGGGTTACTAACAGACTATACAGCTACAAGTAGTGAGTGGGGTTACTAACAGACTATACAACTACAAGTAGTGAGTGGAGTTACTAACAGACTATACAGCTACAAGTAGTGAGTGAAGTTACTAACAGACTATACAGCTACAAGTACTGAGTGGAGTTACTAACAGACTACAACTACAAGTAGTGAGTGGAGTTACTAACAGACTATACAACTACAAGTAGTGAGTGGGGTTACTAACAGACTATACAACTACAAGTAGTGAGTGGGGTTACTAACAGACTACAACTACAAGTAGTGAGTGGGGTTACTAACAGACTATACAGCTACAAGTAGTGAGTGGGGTTACTAACAAACTATCTCACTACAAGTAGTGAGTGGAGTTACTAACAGACTGTACTAAACAAGTACTAAACAAGTTAAATGTCTTACCTGTGATTAAATGTTTTCCACACACATAGCCTACGTGTAGCCTACGTGTAGCCTACTCCCCACATTTCCCACGGCAAATAGCCTGAAGCCACGGAGCTCTTCTCGCAGCCAATATTTCCCTTTGTGGGAGCATTGCCAACCGTAGGTCTGGATTTATCACCTGGTTACATGTACACTGAACAACACAGCAGCTTTTCGCCATGTTTTTTTTTTTTCTGTATTATCAAAAATGGACGACAAAGTTGTCCCTTTTACATTGGAAAGAATGTTTGTTTACCCCAAATTTGTGGGTGTGGTCAAAGGGGAATTCCTTATTATTATGTGGATATCGACTCAGACTATATCATAGTAACATGGCATAAGTCATGACCAAATGTGTAGAATTGCTATAAAACTGCAAAAATGTCTCTCTACCTTATAGCAAAATGTGTACAATTGCAGGAAATTCAAATTGAAAAATATTCTCTCCACCCCAAGTCAAAATGTGTATAATTGCAGCAAACTTGGTTTGAAATTTTCTCCATGGCAACCAATAAAAGATGAACTGTTAAAAAAAAATTAAAAAAAATATCTTTCCACCGTCAAGAAGGGGGCCACAAAAATGTTTTGCCCGTGAGGTGGGGGCCTATTCAACACAGCAGCTGAAGCCTTCCCACAGCACAGTACCCATCGTCATACCCTCCAGTTCTCCTCACACTGAGAGCTATATAGCTCCACTCCACGCAGCATGTCATTATGGCTTTCCTCATTACCACACCAGGAATAGCAGCCAGCCACTGATGGGAATGGAGATAATCACTGTGTGTTGCGGCCAACTCAATCTTCAAATAAAATGTGGTGTAACTGCAGCAACAGAATTAAGCCATGGCTTGATGTTTTATTTACGCCGTGTGGTCAGTCAAATTCTGCAAAAGTGAATCTAAAACTTAAGTTTAGGCATTCAGAATGTTTAGGGTTAAGTTTAGGCATTCAGAATGTTTAGGGTTAAGTTTAGGCATTCAGAATGTTTAGGGTTAAGTTTAGGCATTCAGAATGTTTAGGGTTAAGTTTAGGCATTCAGAATGTTTAGGGTTAAGTTTAGGCATTCAGAATGGTTAGGGTTAAGTTTAGGCATTCAGAATGTTTAGGGTTAAGTTTAGGCATTCAGAATGTTTAGGGTTAAGTTTAGGCATTCAGAATGTTTAGGGTTAAGTTTAGGCATTCAGAATGTTTAGGGTTAAGTTTAGGCATTCAGAATGGTTAGGGTTAAATTTAGGCATTCAGAATGTTTAGGGTTAAGTTTAGGCATTCAGAATGGTTAGGGTTAAGTTTAGGCATTCAGAATGGTTAGGGTTAAGTTTAGGCATTCAGAATGTTTAGGGTTAAGTTTAGGCATTCAGAATGTTTAGGGTTAAGTTTAGGCATTCAGAATGGTTAGGGTTAATTTTAGGCATTCAGAATGTTTAGGGTTAAGTTTAGGCATTCAGAATGGTTAGGGTTAAGTTTAGGCATTCAGAATGTTTAGGGTTAAGTTTAGGCATTCAGAATGGTTAGGGTTAAGTTTAGGCATTCAGAATGTTTAGGGTTAAGTTTAGGCATTCAGAATGTTTAGGGTTAAGTTTAGGCATTCAGAATGTTTAGGGTTAAGTTTAGGCATTCAGAATGTTTAGGGTTAAGTTTAGGCATTCAGAATGTTTAGGGTTAAGTTTAGGCATTCAGAATGTTTAGGGTTAAGTTTAGGCATTCAGAATGGTTAGGGTTAAGTTTAGGCATTCAGAATGTTTAGGGTTAAGTTTAGGCATTCAGAATGTTTAGGGTTAAGTTTAGGCATTCAGAATGTTTAGGGTTAAGTTTAGGCATTCAGAATGTTTAGGGTTAAGTTTAGGCATTCAGAATGGTTAGGGTTAAATTTAGGCATTCAGAATGTTTAGGGTTAAGTTTAGGCATTCAGAATGGTTAGGGTTAAGTTTAGGCATTCAGAATGGTTAGGGTTAAGTTTAGGCATTCAGAATGTTTAGGGTTAAGTTTAGGCATTCAGAATGTTTAGGGTTAAGTTTAGGCATTCAGAATGGTTAGGGTTAATTTTAGGCATTCAGAATGTTTAGGGTTAAGTTTAGGCATTCAGAATGGTTAGGGTTAAGTTTAGGCATTCAGAATGTTTAGGGTTAAGTTTAGGCATTCAGAATGGTTAGGGTTAAGTTTAGGCATTCAGAATGTTTAGGGTTAAGTTTAGGCATTCAGAATGTTTAGGGTTAAGTTTAGGCATTCAGAATGGTTAGGGTTAAGTTTAGGCATTCAGAATGGTTAGGGTTAAGTTTAGGCATTCAGAATGTTTAGGGTTAAGTTTAGGCATTCAGAATGGTTAGGGTTAATTTCAGGGAGGCTGAGACACTGGTTACTCCCGTGGGAGACCAGAGTTCATATCCCACACGTTACATTGGCATTGGCCCGGAGATCCTCAAGGTTCTGCAGCTGCACCGTCGAGAGCATCTTGACTGGCTGCATCACTGCTTAGTATTGCAAATGCACCGCCTACGACCCCAAAGCAAAGCTACAGAAGGTGGCGGCGCGCACAGCCCAGTACATCACTGGTGTCGAGAGGACAGGACCTCTATGGAAGGAAGGACTGAAAAACTGCCAAAGACTCCAGCCACCAAAGGCCATAGACTGTTCATTTCTGGTACCGTCCAGCAAACGGTCCTGGTGCATCGGCTCCCATAACAACAGGCGCTGAGACAGCTTCTACCCCCAAGCCATTAGACTGCTAAATAGTTAATTAAATGGTTACCCAGACTATCTGCACTGACCTCATCTTGTACTGATTCTATGCACACTCACAAGACTATACACTGAGTTGCCCTCAAGACTAGCCTCAATTCGTCGGGGCATGAACTCTACAAGGTGTCGAAAGCATTCCACAGGGATGCTGGCCCATGTTGACTCCAATGCTTCCCACATTTGTGTCAAGTTGGCTGGATGTCCTTTTGGGGGTGGGCGAATTTTGATACACACGAGAAACTGTTGAGTGTGAAAATCCCAGAAGCATTGCAGTTCTTGACACACTCTAACAGGTGTGCCTGGCACCTACTACCATACCCTGTTCAAAAGGCACTTAAATCCTTTGCTTTTCCCATTCACCCTTCCATTCACACATAAACAATCCATGTCTCAATTGTCTCAAGGATTAAAAATCCTTATTTAACCTGTCTCCTCCCCTTAATCTACACTGATTGAAGTGGATTTAACAAGTGACATCAATAAGGGATCATAGTTTTCACCTGGATTCACCTGGTCAGTCTGTCATGGAAAGAGCAGGTGTTCCTAATGTTTTGAACACTATGGTGGTGCTTGCTAATGGAGACAACTCATCCACTCACATATGCATATTCATGACATGTTTTTGACATTTGACATCACTGACAGACACTAACGCAGACAGACACTAACGCAGACAGACACTAACGCAGACAGACACTAACGCAGACAGACAGACACTAACACAGACAGACAGACAGACACGAACACAGACAGACAGACACAAACACAGACAGACACGAACACAGACAGACACGAACACTGACAGACACTAACACAGACAGACACGAACACTGACAGACACTAACACTGACAGACACTAACACTGACAGACACTAACACTGACAGACACTAACACTGACAGACAGACACTAACAAACACAGACAGACACTAACACAGACAGACAGGAACACAGACAGACAGGAACACAGACAGACAGGAACACAGACAGACAGGCACACAGACAGACAGGAACACAGACAGACAGACAGACAGACAGACAGACAGACACTAACACAGACAGACAGACACTAACAAACACAGACAGACACTAACACAGACAGACAGGAACACAGACAGACAGGAACACAGACAGACAGGAACACAGACAGACAGACAGACAGACACTAACACAGACAGACACTAACAGACAGACACTAACACAGACAGACAGACACGAACACAGACAGACAGACACGAACACAGACACAAACACAGACAGACAGACATGAACACAGACAGACGGACACTAACACAGACAGACAGACACTAACGCAGACAGACAGACACTAACGCAGACAGACAGACACGAACACAGACAGACACAAACACTGACAGACAGACACTAACAAACACAGACAGACACTAACAAACACAGACAGACAGACACTAACACAGACAGACAGGAACACAGACAGACAGACACTAACACAGACAGACAGACACTAACACAGACAGACAGACACTAACACAGACAGACAGACAGACACGAACACAGACAGACGGACACTAACACAGACAGACGGACACTAACACAGACAGACGGACACTAACACAGACAGACGGACACTAACACAGACAGACAGCTAAACATCTCCAGCTATACAGCTCCAGCTAAACATCTCCAGCTATACAGCTATACAGCTCCATCTAAACATCTCCAGCTATACAGCTCCACCTATACAGCTCCAGCTAAACATCTCCAGCTAAACAGCTCCATCTATACAGCTCCAGCTAAACATCTCCAGCTATACAGCTATACAGCTCCATCTATACAGCTCCAGCTAAACATCTCCAGCTATACAGCTCCATCTAAACATCTCCAGCTATACAGCTCCATCTAAACATCTCCACCTATACAGCTACATCTATACAGCTTCAGCTAAACATCTCCAGCTATACAGCTCCACCTATACAGCTCCATCAATACAGCTCCAGCAAAACAGCTCCATCTATACAGCTCCAGCTAAACATCTCCGGCTATACAGCTCCACCTATACAGCTCCAGCTAAACATATCCATCTATACAGCTATACAGCTCCATCTATACAGCTCCACCTATATATATCCAGCTATACAGCTCCATCTATACAGCTCCACCTATTCAGCTCCAGCTAAACATCTCTAGCTATACAGCTCCAGCTATACAGCTCCATCTAAACATCTCCACCTATACAGCTCCATCTATACAGCTTCAGCTAAACATCTCCAGCTATACAGCTCCACCTATACAGCTCCAGCTAAACATCTCTAGCTAAACAGCTCCATCTATACAGCTCCATCTATACAGCTCCAGCTAAACAGCTCCATCTATACAGCTCCAGCTAAACATCTCTAGCTAAACAGCTCCATCTATACAGCTCCAGCTAAACATCTCCAGCTATACAGCTATACAGCTCCATCTAAACATCTCCAGCTATACAGCTCCATCTATACAGCTTCAGCTAAACATCTCCAGCTATACATCTATACAGCTCCAGCTAAACATCTCCAGCTATACAGCTATACAGCTCCATCTAAACATCTCCAGCTATACAGCTCCATCTATACAGCTTCAGCTAAACATCTCCAGCTATACAGCTCCACCTATACAGCTCCAGCTAAACATATCCATCTATACAGCTATACAGCTCCATCTATACAGCTCCACCTATATATCTCCAGCTATACAGCTCCATCTATACAGCTCCACCTATTCAGCTCCAGCTATACAGCTCCATCTATACAGCTCCAGCTATACAGCTCCAGCTATACAGCTCCATCTAAACATCTCCAGCTATACAGCTACAGTGCTGCTGGCCGGGTGAAGAAGTGCCTTACCACTTCCATTGCAGGTAAAATACAGGAAATGAATGTCTAGTGTTGTGATTTTAAACAATGTATATTTCTCCTCCTTTCCATTCCTCAGTATTATCATTCAGTAGGTGACAAATATACTCTTTTAGTGTTTCTCTTACATTCTCTTCCTATTTTTATTTTTCATTACCTCTCTCCCCTCCCTCTTTCTCTCCATCACAATCTCTCACTCTGTCTCTGTCCTTCTTTCTCTCACGCTATCTCTTCACCCCTCCCCCCTCTCGCTCTGATGTTGCCTTTTCATCACACTCTGCCCGTTCTAAATTCACTGTGGGCTTATGTGACATGGCATTATCATCAATCACATGCTTGATGTGTGTGTGTGTGTGTGTGTGTGTGTGTGTGTGTGTGTGTGCGCGCATGTGTATGTGTGTGTGTAAGCTATGGTCTTCTATGAGCCTGCACACGTGTGTGTGTGTGTGTGTGTGTGTGTGTCTGTGTGTGTGAAGATGTAGGATCTTAATTTGATCACACTGTTACAGTATAATGTTTAGAAAGGCTTCTGAAGTTTGTAATTTTCACATAGAAATTTCCCTTACAAAAACATGTCAGCCGCTACAAAAACATGTCAGCCCCTACAAAAACATGTCAACCCCTACAAAAACGTGTCAACCCCTACAAAAACATGTCAACCCCTACAAAAACATGTCAACCCCTACAAAAACGTCAGTTAATTATAACCTGCATAATAATTCACATTTCCAGTTGCTGCAGCATTATTTTCTCCTGTAGCAATCTGGCTCAAATTAAGATCCTACATCTGTATGTGTGTGTGTGTGCACTGCATGCATGCCTGTGTTTGTGTAAGTGTGCATACATGTGTGTGTCTGTGTTCATACATGTGCATGCGTGTGTATGATGGCTTAAACAAAGGAGTGAACCAATGGACTTACAATAGGTGTGAACAACAGTAAGGGGGGGGGGGGGGGGGTGTAGAATAAGCTGACTAGGGATATTCCTTTCGCCATCCAATTAACAGATTCCTACTGTAGTAACCCCCTCATTGGCTGTCAGGGGACCATCCTACTTCTGCATGACGAGGGTACACAGAAAAACCCACACACACCTTTGCAATAACAATCTACCCTACAGACGCACGAGGCAGAACAGACATATCTCACACTAATATTGTTCACGGGAGACAGTTTACTGTAAAAAAAGTGTCCAAATGGGATTAATAAAACAACCATAAGTGTATCTACAGTATCGTCATGATACACTTTTACTGTACATGCAGAAGCGATGATGGACAAAGTACAATAATGGCATTTTAAAAGGGCAGAACGCTCATAATTAGAGGGATTTGTGCCTCTGAGGTAATTGAATGGCACACAGTGACGGTTTACCTCTATGCCTTTAATGAGAGGTAAATCTCAATTCATCAAACCTTAGATCACAAGGATGCAATCACAACCTTCGAGCCGCGGGGCTTAACTTAACATGCTACGGGACAGCTTGCTCCCAAGCAGCCCTGACATGAGGCGGCTATTTTAGAAGACTTCAGTGTCTAGAGACATTTACATTTTACTAGACACTGTTTTTTTTTTATTTTACCTTTATTTTAACTAGACAAGTCAGTTTAGAACAAATTCTTATTTTACTAGTCCAACACTCTAACCACTAAGCTACCCTGCCGACGCTACACTGTATTAACCAATGAAGTAATTGTTTTTACTACAACTATGGATGAATATAGATATTCTACCTCTTTGCTAAGTGTTTCTTTCAGTAAGCTAAGATGACTGCAAAACATTCTAAATCCATCTTCTTCGTGCCCTCTAATAAAACCTAGCTCGCTATCCGTTTCACCCATTACATTTCAAATGGCACAGTGCCCCCTTCTGGAGAAGCATGGTTAATGACATGTTCACCACACAGGACACCTCTCCATATGGAATGGAGTAAACGCAGTCATTTTAATTAGGGCATGCAACTGAAAAAAAAAATTAGAAAAGATTTTGTGTTGAAAAACAAAAAATTTCTTAAGAACTAGACCCTGACTAAACTGTGGAATCGTCTTCTTATATCTATCTCACTGCCAAGTATCAAATACTGTAGGTTAACGAACCCTACATTGCCACACAAACCCTAACAAACAAACTATTCAATCACCCATCCCCTCTCCTGCAATGCTTAATGCTTCAGGCCCAACTAGGTGTTTCTGCAGAGGCCATGAGGGAAAAGGTTTCACCTTTCTTTTTGGATCCAGAATAAGGAAAGTCTGAAAGTGCCTGCTGTCTGGGTCTGCTTCCCAAATGGCAACCTCTTCCCTCACTGGAAGACAGGAACAGCCTGACAGAGACAGAAATGGGATGAAAGTTAATTGATCTCAGGGCAAACACACACATGCACACACACACACACACACACCGCATGCTGACTAACTTTGAAGCTGTAATGCCGTAATGATGGAGATAAATCCATGTTCTGGGGGTTAGAGAAGATGAAGACTGGGGTGGATAGGAGGAGAGAGAGAGAGAGAGAGGGGGGGGGGCATTGATCTAAGAAGAGACTCTCTCTCCACACCACAAGGGTTTTAATGAGACACCAGTGTCTGCCTACTTTTTTCTGATTGGTCAGCCAAACCCAAGGTCTGCAATACCCACTACTGAGGATGCGTCCCAAATGCCACTCTTATTCCCTATGTAGTGCACTACTTTTAGTACTTTACTGTTGACCAGTAGTCCACGGTTTAAAAACTAGGGTGCCCTTTGGGACTCAACCAGGCCTATGGTAATCAAACACACAGTCCTTATTATTTTAATAGTTAACGTTAATGCAACTGGAGTAAACACAGATAATAAGTAAAGATACTAATAACTTGAAGGTTATTGGTTTAAAGCAGAGGCTTTTAGCTCATTACAGTGTCTGTATTGATCTTTGGCTCAGAGGGTCGACTATACAGGATAAATAATGGCCTGGGATATATAAGGGTTAGAGTGTGTGGGATATAATGTGACAGAGCTAGGCACTAGGAAGCTAGCCCCATGATAAAACACCTCATCATAATGACAGAGCTAGGCACTAGGAAGCTAGCCCCATGATAAAACACCTCATCATACTGACAGAGCTAGGCACTAGCCCCATGATAAAACACCTCATCATACTGACAGAGCTAGGCACTAGCCCCATGATAAAACACCTAATCATACTGACAGAGCTAGGCACAAGCCCCATGATAAAACACCTCATCATACTGACAGAGCTAGGCACTAGGAAGCTAGCCCCATGATAAAACACCTCATCATACTGACATAGCTAGGCACTAGCCCCATGATAAAACACCTCATCATACTGACAGAGCTAGGCACTAGCCCCATGATAAAACACCTCATCATACTGACAGAGCTAGGCACAAGCCCCATGATAAAACACCTCATCATACTGACAGCTAGGCACTAGCCCCATGATAAAACACCTCCTCATACTGACAGAGCTAGGCACTAGCCCCATGATAAAACACCTCCTCATACTGACAGAGCTAGGCACAAGCCCCATGATAAAACACCTCATCATACTGACAGCTAGGCACTAGCCCCATGATAAAACACCTCATCATACTGACAGAGCTAGGCACTAGCCCCATTATAAAACACCTCATCATACTGACAGAGCTAGGCACTAGGAAGCTAGCCCCATGATAAAACACCTCATCATAATGACAGAGCTAGGCACTAGGAAGCTAGCCCCATGATAAAACACCTCATCATACTGACAGAGCTAGGCACTTGCCCCATGATAAAACACCTCATCATACTGACAGAGCTAGGCACTAGCCCCATTATGAAACACCTCATCATACTGACAGAGCTAGGCACTTGCCCCATGATAAAACACCTCATCATACTGACAGAGCTAGGCACTTGCCCCATGATAAAACACCTCATCATACTGACATAGCTAGGCACTAGCCCCATTATAAAACACCTCATCATACTGACAGAGCTAGGCACTAGCCCCATGACAAAACACCTCCTCATACTGACAGAGCTAGGCACTAGCCCCATTATAAAACACCTCATCATACTGACAGAGCTAGGCACTAGCCCCATGATAAAACACCTCATCATACTGACAGGGGATGGCTGACTGAACTGAATGTCAAGTGGAATATCATTCTGTTCCCTAACAAGAAGCAAGGATCAATGTGACTGATGGGAGACCTCCAATGGGCCCAACACAAAAGGAATAACAGTCTGGAATACTATTCCCTATTTAGTGCACTACTTTTTTTTTTTTACCAGAGCCCATAGGGAAGCAGTGCACTATATAGGGGATAGGGTGTCATTGGGGAGAAAGCCCAGTGTCTGGACCTCTATTTATACAGTCATTGGTTTGGGCCGATTCTATTCTGTCAATTAGAGAACTAACAGCCACTTAGCCTATGGCTTTGGCACATGATCTAAAGCCTAATACACCCGTGGCTACACTAAGCAGGACTGAGTAAGGTTCGGTCGGCGGTTTTCTGTTTAAACCTGGCGTAGGATGAAGGTAGTGTGTGAACCTGTTGTTTGGATGGACAACAATGACGGACACATCCAGAGGTGACAACAAGGACGCTGCTACATTTACAGGAAAACACATGATTAACCTTGTTTTAACTTTCCTACATGGACTTGTACCTTACACAGATTAGTCAGCGTTATCGCTATATTGTATTATGTGAGAAATAACATTTGTGGAATCCTGTGAAGTTTGGATTCCTGTCAACCATCTGGTCGTGAGGACTGAGGAGACGCGATCAGCATTCCCTGAGTGGGTTCCGGAGGAATGGAGTCACCGAACCCTTGGCTGGTTGTTAGTCCTGCCTCATTCTCATCCCTCAGGCATTTCTCACTCATCCCTGCAGTGTCATCCCTCAGTCTCATCCCGCATCTCATCCCTGCAGTGTCATCCCGCAGTCTCATCCCTGCAGTCTCATCCCGCAGTCTCATCCCTGGAGTCTCATCCCCCAGTCTCATTTCTCAGGCTCATCCCTCAGTGTCATCTCTGTCTCATCCCTCAGTGTCATCCCTCAGTCTCATCTCGCAGTGTCATCCCTCAGTCTCATCCCTCAGTCTCATTTCTCAGGCTCATCCCTCAGTGTCATCTCTGTCTCATCCCTCAGTGTCATCCCTCAGTCTCATCTCTCAGTGTCATCCCTCAGTGTCATCCCTCAGTCTCATCCCTCAGTCTCATCTCTCAGTGTCATCCCTCAGTCTCATCCCTCAGTCTCATTTCTCAGTCTCATCCCTCAGGGACGACGCCAATGTCTGCTTCCTAAAACATAATCCCTATATAGTGCACTACTTTTGACTAGGGCCATTTGAGTCCCTGGCTGATTGTTAATCCTGTCTCCGTCCCCCAGAGAGAGACACTGCCCTGTCTCCGTCCCCCAGAGAGAGACACTGCCCTGTCTCCGTCCCCCAGAGAGAGACACTGCCCTGTCTCCATCCCCCAGAGAGAGACACTGCCCTGTCTCCGTCCCCCAGAGAGAGACACTGCCCTGTCTCCGTCCCCCAGAGAGAGACACTGCCCTGTCTCCGTCCCCCAGAGAGAGACACTGCCCTGTCTCCGTCCCCCAGAGAGAGACACAGCCCTGTCTCCGTCCCCCAGAGAGAGACACAGCCCTGTCTCCGTCCCCCAGAGAGAGACACAGCCCTGTCTCCGTCCCCCAGAGAGAGACACAGCCCTGTCTCCGTCCCCCAGAGAGAGACACAGCCCTGTCTCCGTCCCCCAGAGTGGTGGGGCAAGTCCTGTCATTCATCTAGTATGGAGACAACAGAGACAGAGAGAGACCTCTCAGAGGCTCCTAAAGAGGCTTCTACTGGAATTAAACATATCTCTGACAACGTTCTGACAATACTGTGATTTCACTGCATGACTGTCTAGATGGAGCTTGGAAGGCAGGAGGAAGGTAGAAGGAAGGCAGGAGGAAGAGAGAAGGAAAACAGGAGGAAGAGAGAAGGAATGTAGGAGGAAGAGAGAAGGAAGGCAGGAGGAAGAGAGAAGGAAAACAGGAGGAAGAGAGAAGGAATGTAGGAGGAAGAGAGAAGGAATGTAGGAGGAGGAAGAGAGAAGGAATGTAGGAGGAGGAAGAGAGAAGGAAGGTAGGAGGAAGAGAGAAGGAAGGCAGGTGGAAGAGAGAAGGAATGCAGGAGGAAGAGAGAAGGAAGGCAGGAGGAAGAGAGGAGGAAGGCAGGAGGAAGACAAATTAGCTTCAGTTGGTAATTTCCCTGATAGCATTTGAATCCCACAGAACAAAAGGAACACTGAAAAGACTGTAGACTGTATATAATCAATACAGTAGAGATGTGAAGCTGTCTAGATTAGTGGAACTGGTATTGGGAAGGCAGAAGGAAGACAGCTCTAGCCAGCCTCAGCTTGTCAGTTCTCTGACAGTTGAATCCCACAGATGACAGAATGAATGGATACAGCACTTGGTACAGTCTTCCCGAGAGCCCAGGACCATCTGTTGTTCTCAATCATATGATTCACACAGACACCAACAGAAAGTCAACTAAAGTATATAGTACGTATAGACCGGCTTGGTAAGAATATCATATCATACAGTAGAACTGTTCCTTCCTGGTCTCTCTGGTCTCACTTCCTCAGTTCACCTCCTCCTCCTAACCAGGTCCTCTTGCTCAGTGCCTAAAAAGGACCAAAATTGAAATATTCCATAATAAATTAATCATAATTTCCCCCCAATACGTCCACAGAGAGATATACAGCAGATACCAGTTTCTCCCTGGCACCTCTCTGGTTCCTGCTCTCCAGTACACCTCCTCCTGTCAATTGGAGCACATTTGTCAGCATCTCAACCATTTATATAGCATAATAAACATAGTGCGTAATAAATAATGATCATATATTTAAAATCCATAGAGATACACAGAATTCATGTTACTTCCTGGTCTCTCTGAATCTGGTTCTAATTCTCTCGTCCACCTCTTCCTGGCTCCTCACCAGCCCAGCCCCTCTTGCTCAGTGCAGCTGACAGTGTAAAAGTCAAAGGTCACATGTTCCATTAGCGGTTGGAGGATGAGCTTCTCTCTGTGTGGCGCCCTGGGGCAATGGAAAGGGCACAGAGAAGCATAGCCTGCATCCCAAATAGCACCCGATTCCCGCCTATATGGTAAACCTGCTGTGGAAGAGATAAGAGCCACAGCTCTGTAGTGTAACAGACCTGGGTTCAAATAGTATTTGTTTCCTGTCAGGTACATTACATACAGATACAGAGATTAGTTGAAAGAAAAAGACAAGCGATTTTGATCCCAGGTTTGCATCAGTATATGGAGGTGGAACCCCACCCACATCTCATAACCCTGTACATCCATCACCAATATTGTCACATCTCAGATGAGATTATCATCAGCTCTTGTAACTGAGGTAGAAGGTTATACTTGTGTAACTGAGGTAGAAGGTTATACTTACATGTAACTGAGGTAGAAGGTTATACTTACATGTAACTGAGGTAGAAGGTTATACTTGTGTAACTGAGGTAGAAGGTTATACTTACATGTAACTGAGGTAGAAGGTTATACTTACATGTAACTGAGGTAGAAGGTTATACTTGTGTAACTGAGGTAGAAGGTTATACTTACATGTAACTGAGGTAGAAGGTTATATTTGTGTAACTGAGGTAGAAGGTTATACTTACATGTAACTGAGGTAGAAGGTTATACTTACATGTAACTGAGGTAGAAGGTTATACTTACATGTAACTGAGGTAGAAGGTAATACTTGTGTAACTGAGGTAGAAGGTTATACTTACATGTAAATGAGGTAGAAGGTAATACTTATGTAACTGAGGTAGAAGGTTATACTTGTGTAACTGAGGTAGGTTATACTTACATGTAACTGAGGTAGAAGGTAATACTTGTGTAACTGAGGTAGAAGGTTATACTTACATGTAACTGAGGTAGAAGGTTATATTTGTGTAACTGAGGTAGAAGGTTATACTTGTGTAACTGAGGTAGAAGGTTATACTTACATGTAACTGAGGTAGAAGGTTATACTTACATGTAACTGAGGTAGAAGGTTATACTTGTGCAACTGAGGTAGAAGGTTATACTTGTTTAACTGAGGTAGAATGTTATACTTACATGTAACTGAGGTAGAAGGTTATACTTGTTTAACTGAGGTAGAATGTTATACTTACATGTAACTGAGGCAGAAGGTTATACTTGTGTAACTGAGGTAGAAGGTTATACTTGTGTAACTGAGGTAGAAGGTTATACTTACATGTAACTGAGGTAGAAGGTTATACTTACATGTAACTGAGGTAGAAGGTTATACTTGTGCAACTGAGGTAGAAGGTTATACTTACATGTAACTGAGGTAGGTTATACTTGTGTAACTGAGGTAGAAGGTTATACTTGTGTAACTGAGGTAGAAGGTTATACTTGTGTAACTGAGGTAGAAGGTTTGTTTATTTCTAGAACTCTGTGATGTTTTTGTCGCACTGCTTTGCTTTATCTTGGCCAGGTCGCAGTTGTACATGAGAACTTGTTCTCAACTGGTGTACCTGGTTAAATAAAGGTGTTCTCAACTGGTGTACCTGGTTAAATAAAGGTGTTCTCAACTGGTGTACCTGGTTAAATAAAGGTGTTCTCAACTGGTGTACCTGGTTAAATAAAGGTGTTCTCAACTGGTGTACCTGGTTAAATAAAGGTGGGAAAAAAAATAAAAGAATACTGTAGGTAGTAGGTACGAACTAGAATTTAGATCTATATAATGTATTCACTTTAAATTCTTTACATATGCACCCATGGAAACTCTTATCTGAACCCTATTCATTTTCAATTAGCTAGAGTCAATGTTTGGGGTTCTGTAACTTGAGTTCTCTATCATTCTCTATGGGAAACACCAGAACATATGAAATCTATCTGCAATCTACTGCCTCCTTCTGGCCAAATGTTGCAATTACAAGCTACTGGGAGACGCTTTCCATCAGCACTGGAAACGACAGTATTTGACTGAGTAACTTTGTACAGCAGCCACAAACAGCAATTAAATGCCAACATCAACATTTTAAACTTTATTTTACACATATATATATTTCAATTCCATGGTAACAATACTTTTTTTTAAATGAACAGTGACTGTGAGAAAGGTAACACATTTTAATCAACAGTAAACTGTGGTAATCTACACAGAGTATATATAAAACATTAAGAACCCCTCTCTTTCCATGACATAGACTGACCAGGTGAATCCAGGTGAAAGCTATGATCCCTTATTGATGTCACTTGTTAAATCCTTTTCAATCAGTGTAGATTAAGGGGAGGAGACCTGGTTAAAGAAGGATTTTTAAGCCATGAGACAATTGAGACATGGATTGTGTATATGAGCCATCCAGAGGGTGATTGGGAAAGACAAAACATTGAAGTGTCTTTGAACAGGGTATGGTAGTAGATGCCAGGCACACCTGTTTGTGTCGAGAACTGCAACGCTTCTGGGATTTTCATGCTCAACAGTTTCTCGTGTGTATCAAAAGTCATCCACCCCCCAAAGGACATCCAACTTGACACAACTGTGAGAAGCATTGGAGTCAACATGGGCCAGCATCCCTGTGGAATGCTTTCAACACCTTGTAGAGTCAATGCCCCGACAAATTGAGGCTGTTCTGAGGGCAAAAGGGGTTACAACTCAATATTAGGAAGGTGTTCCTAATGTTTTGTACACTCAGTGTATAGTGTTGTGAGTGTGCATAGAATCAGTACAAGATAAGGTCCGTGCAGATAGTCTGGGTAACCATTTAATTAACTATTTAGCAGTCTAATGGCTTGGGGGTAGAAGCTGTCTCAGCGCCTGTTGTTATGGGAGCCGATGCACCAGGACCGTTTGCTGGGCGGTACCAGAATGAACAGTCTAAGGCTTTGGTCGCTGGAGTCTTTGGCAGGTTTTCGGGCTTTCCTCTGTCTGACATATAGGTCCTGAATGGCAGGGAGCTTGACACCAGTCAAGGGGGAAGGTGTTCCTAACGTTTGGGTATACTCAGTGTATATTATATATATATAATCAACTGTGAGATGGGTTAAAAGGCATAGAATACATCGGCTACAGGATGAAGCCTTTCACCAATGAGTCACATGAAAAACATGGTTCAATCACTGTGGAACATTACGGGAAATTAATCCTTAAAAACATGGTTCAATCACTGTGGCACATTACGGGAAATTAATCCTTAATAACATGGTTCAATCACTGTGGAACATTACGGGAAATTAATCCTTAAAAACATGGTTCAATCACTGTGGAACATTACGGGAAATTAATCCTTAAAAACATGGTTCAATCACTGTGGAACATTACGGGAAATTAATCCTTAATAACATGGTTCAATCACTGTGGAACATTACGGGAAATGAATCCTTAAAAACATGGTTTACGGGAAATGAATCCTTAAAAACATGGTTCAATCACTGTGGCACATTACGGGGAATGAAATGAATCCATGCAACCTACAACCTAGCCATAACATAGAGTAGGTGAGAGCTGAGTAAATACTGCACCTGTATAAACACCAATCATGTCAGAAATTAAATGACACAGTGAAATACGCACTTCTTAAAGTCAACATAACGGGCCAGTTTCCCCAGACACAGATTAAGCCTAGTCCTGAACCAAAAAAACAAACTTAAATGGAAAATCTCCATCTGACATAGCAAAAAAAAAAAATTTAAAAAAACAGTACAAGTCTTCTTAAGGAATGTGGAGGAAAGACCGTTGACACGTTAGTATTCACATTGTCTCGCGTCAGCAGCTAAGGTACCTCTCCACAGCAGAGTGGAACTGAAGACTGCTATTCCCTCACTGGAAGGCTCCCCATAGGTACAGATCTAGGATCAGCTTCACCTCTCCCAATCCTACCCTTAACCGTTAGTGGAGGAAAATCGAAAAACTGACCCGAGATCAGTGTCTAGGCTTGGGCAACTTCACCCTACTTCAAATCTGAAGGAGAGAGGCTGAACTTTTCCAAAAAACTCCGGTCAAGAAGAGTGTTCCTATAGCAACCAGAGACAGACACGTCCTCCTCGGAGAAAGGGAGGGACAGCAGAAGAGACATCTCACAGTCTTCTGGAGGTTCAGGTTGTGTATGTGTGTCAGTGGTGTCACTAGTGTTCACACAGGTACTGTCACTGGAACAGGGGCTCAGGCTAAGAAGCGGTAATGGAAGGCATTCTATCTCCTGGTCTGGCTGTCCATTGTGGGAACTGGTTATGTTAACTGATACTGCGTTGAAGTTACAGTTTTCGGCGGCCATATTGTCATTGTCACGAGGCAAATGCTGAGGATGGGTCTCCTCTCTCACAGCTCTGGGTCTCAGTGAAATGGCAGTGTTTCTCAGGACCTCCATGAGTGTAAAGTTACTCTGGGTGAATAGACTGAAAGGGACACTCTCCTCCAAATCCAGGTTCTCTGAGACCCTGTGGACCAGATTCAGGCTCCATGGGGCTCTGCTGAGGCTGGGGTTGGGGACTCTGGTCAGGCTGGGGTCTCTGGTCAGGCTGGGGTTGGGGTCTCCGGTCAGGCTGGGGTTAGGGTCTCCGGTCAGGCTGGGGTTAGGGTTGGGGTTGGAGCTGGGCCCTATGTCTGTGGTAGGGCTGTGTTCTTTACTCAGATCCATCAGTATACAGTCTGAATCTTCTCCATCTTTATCTGCATCCATCTCTGTGTCCATCTCTTCCTCCTGATGAGGATGCTCCATGGACCCTGTCTCCCAGGCTTCGTCCACCACCGACCCAGGCCTGGAGGGGGCCTTAGCGGGGGACTCAAACACCACCCCTCTGGGTGGAGGGGGTCGGATAGGCCTCCGCAGCAGGTTACTGTAACCCAGGAAGCTGGACTGACCAGGGTCTTGAACCTGCAACTCAGGCCGGCCCTTCATATAGTGCCGGACTGACTCGGGAACCAGAACTTCGTGGTGTTTTCTCCTAGGCAGCAGGGCAGAGAAGGAGGGGATGCCAGAGGTAAGCCTGCCCACGATGGGGACCAGGGAGGTGGGCTGCAGGGCCGAGACAAAGTCCTCCAGTTCCTGGTAGGAAGGAGGGATGAGTTACATAAATACATTTAAATTAAATCAAGGGTGTCTGTACACTAGTTTCTCAATGGGACATCAAGACAGAACCAGTTTAATATCTTAAATGGTCTTGGACCGCTCCTTGCATGCAGAGCCATACAAAGGGTTAAACCACTGCAGGCTTGAGCTATTAAACCTAATATCCTGGTAGCTTGTTGCGATCGTATAGTGGTTAATACTCTGCATTGTGGCCGCAGAAACTCTAGTTCGAATCTGGGTCAAGGCATTGCAATGTCATAGCATAAGGGTTATTTTTTTAATGAATTGCAACTTGACTGTGTAATCCAGGGATGGGCAACTTTGATGGGGGGGTGGGGGGGCCACAACAACACAGAACTCATGAGGGGCCTTTTTGTGACAGCGAAGACTGAGAAAATCTGCTTTTAAAGTTTTATTTACTGCAATTCTACACATTTTGCAATGGAGGCAGAGAGAAGATTTAGCAATTTTATGAGAAATTTACTGCAATTCTACACATTTTGCAATGAGGCAGAGAGAAGATTTAGCAATTTTATGAGAAATTTACTGCAATTCTACACATTTTGCAATGAGGCAGAGAGAAGATTTAGCAATTTTATAGCTAATTTACTGCAAATCTACACATTTTGCAATGAGGCAGAGAGAAGATTTAGCAATTTTATAGCTAATTTACTGCAATTCTACACATTTTGCCAGAGGGTGGAGGCAAATGTTTGCAGCTTTAATATGATACCAGATTATCAAATGGGCCCCACCTAGGTCGGTAATTCAACCATGCTCACTACAAGTTTATACAGCTGGACGGACCTACCAATCTAAAACAAAATGTAGCTGACATGGGATAATTAAGTGACTGCTGATGCACAACCATATTTTGAAATCGCACCTTGTGAATTCTACTATTCTAACTCTCAACAATAAGTTGAGGCCCTGACAGAGTTCCAAAAGGCGGGCCTAAAATAAGTGGGGGACGCGGGCCACCAGTTGCCCATCCCTGGTGTAATCTAACCAGCGTGGCTAAATGTAATCTAACCAGTGTAATCTAACCAGTGTGGCTAAATGTAATCTAACCAGTGTAATCTAACCAGTGTGGCTAAATGTAATCTAACCAGTGTAATCTAACCAGTGTGGCTAAATGTAATCTAACCAGTGTAATCTAACCAGTGTGGCTAAATGTAATCTAACCAGTGTAATCTAACCAGTGTGGCTAAATGTAATCTAACCAGTGTGGCTATATGTAATCTAACCAGTAATCTAACCAGTGTGGCTAAATGTAATCTAACCAGTGTAATCTAACCAGTGTGGCTAAATGTAATCTAACCAGTGTAATCTAACCAGTGTGGCTAAATGTAATCTAACCCGTGTAATCTAAGGTTTTGGAACCTTCAAAGCTGTCCATTTGACTGTTAAACTCATGGGTACACTAGCAATGGTTTTCAGTCTTGACTTGAATGGGATTTTACCATCTAAGGATTATGGTTTGCAGCTGTCATTTTGACTTTAAGCAAAATTCTAAAATTACAAATTGTATGAAAAAAATGTACAGTTTGGAAAGCAAATGTTGTAATGTGATGCTTCTAACATTACCACTTTTTAAACACAAAAAAAAAAAAAACATTTGATGAAAAAAATATTTAAAATCAGTCGTCTTCGTCAAATGAAGGGGATGATTGCCGAATGAGTGCTAGTCGTAACTAGGAAACTTTTTATGTTATGTTATTTTTTTAAACATGGCACGTGTATCACTACAACCAGTTAGCAAGTCAGGAAATTTCAGAGTTCAGACTAGCAGATGAACGGGGGGCAGATGACTCTGCGATTTAAATTGGCCCTCAACTCATGGCTCACTCACTTAATTCAGGATAAATGACATTAGCCCCGAGTTAGCCTGCCCCGGAGCAGGTTAGTTCTGAAGGATTCGTTGCCATAGATATGTACCTGGCTAAAAGGTGAGCTACTTCTGTGTTACTGCATATCCCAAGTTGAACTCAAGAGTTGATTAAAGCTACCTCGCTAACTCCTCAAACCTGATTAGTAGTATTTTTTTTTAAATATATATTTTTTAACCTTTGTTTAACTGGTATAGTAGTGTAGGGCTCCGGTCCTGCTAGAAGGGATGATTTGGATTAATCCAATAAATCACTTAGTCAACCGAGTGTCCGAAATCGCTTAGTCAACCGAGTGTCCGAAATCGCTTAGTCAACAGAGTGTCCGAAATCGCTTAGTCAACAGAGTGTCCGAAATCGCTTAGTCAATCGAGTGTCCGAAATCGCTTAGTCAACCGAGTGTCCGAAATCGCTTAGTCAACCGAGTGTCCGAAATTGCTTAGTCAACCGAGTGTCCGATTCCAAAAATTAGGAAATCAAAATTTGTATTGATATTTTCCCATTACTGTACAGAGATACAAGTTTAAATTAAAAAATATCTATAAAAAAATATTTAAAAAATGTGTGGCTTTTGACCCCTGTGAAAAGACAATATTTGGTACTATATTGGTACTGTGGCTTAGCTAGTAAACAGGAGCTCCTGAGTTCAAATCTCAGCCGTGCCTTTAAGCATTTCATTGTTCTGTGTACACTATGCAGTATTCTGTGCAATATGACACAAACATTGATTTTCGTTTGATGGAAGTAAGCGTTTGTCAAAGTATACATACCTCTTACTATATTTTTTATGGGAAACTCATTTATTAGTTAAGAAACTTTAAATTAAAAAAAAAAAAAAACGTAATAGTGGTACTCCAGGCTCCTTTTCACCTGATTCTCATGACATAGCACATTTCAGTAGGTGGTCCAGCTATCCTCATTGCATGGCACAAATTGTAACGCCATCGCACTGTACACTGCCCTATCCCATCTGTTCATTGACTACAGCTCAGCCTTCAATTCCATAGTACCCTCCAAGCTCATCATTAAGCTCGGGGCCCTGGGTCTGAACCTCGCCCTGTGCAACTGGGTCCTGGACTTCCTGACGGGCCACCCCCCCAGGTAGTGAATGTAGGCAACAACACCTCCACTACACTGATTCTCAACACAGGGGTCCCACAAGGGTGCGTGCTCAGCCCCCCTCCTGTATTCCCTGTTCACCCACGACTGCGTGGCCACGTACGCCTCCAACTCAATCATCAAGTTTGTAGACAACACAAGTGGTATAGGCCTGATTACCAACAATGACGAGAGAGCCTACAGGGAGGATGTGAGGGCCCTGGCAGAGTGGTGTCAGGAAAATATCCTCTCCCTCAATGTCAACAAAACAAAAGGAGCTGATCGTGGACTTCAGGAAACAGTGGAGGGAGCTCCCCCCCCCCCCCATCCACATCGACGGGACCCACAGTGGAGAAGGTGGAAAAGCTTCAAGCTCCGTACACATCACGGACAATCTGAAACGGTCCGCCCACACAGACAGTGTGGTGAAGAAGGCGCAGCAGTACCCTGCCCTGAACTTAGTCACGGTTAATAGCCGGCTACCACCCACTCATCCCTGCAGAGGCTGCTGCCCTTTGTACATGGACCACTGGTCAATGTAATAATGTTTACATACTGTTGTACCCGTTTCATATGAATATACACTGTATTCTGGTTAAGGCCATCCTATGGGGCGGCAGGGTAGCCTAGTGGTTAGAGCGTTGGACTAGTAACCAAGTTGCAAGTTCAAACCCCCGAGCTGACAAGGTACAAATCTGTCGTTCTGCCCCTGAACAGGCAGTTAACCCACTGTTCCTAGGCTGTCATTGAAAATAAGAATTTGTTCTTAACTGACTTGCCTAGTTAAATAATGATATTGCTCGTCCTAATGTTTCTTAATTCCATTATTTTACTTTTAGATGTGTGTGTATTGTTGTGTATTGTTAGATACTACTACACTGTTGGAGCTAGAAACACAAGCATTTCACTACACCCGCATTAACATCTGCTAAACATGTGTATGTGACCAATAACATGTGATTTTGCTGGTGTGATAGAACAGTAGAGTGTAGTGCAGCGATTGTTTTGAGGAGATCAGTTGTGTGGTAAAAAAAAAAAAAAAAAACTATAACAAATAAACCTGGAGCAGCCAGCAGGTCCCAGCTTAAAGTTTGCAGTTATTTAAAATAAAAAATAAATAAAAAGAATACTATTTTTCTCTTATTTTACCCTTGTACATTACATTACTGTATTTACACTTTAAATATCGTTTTCAACAGGTAAAGTTCCAAAATAGCTGGAGGGCATCTTTATAGTATAGTAACCATAGTAACCCTAGCAACTGACTGATTCTGAACTCAGAACTCATCCTTAAAGTACATCTAGGGGGGAAGTACTTCAACAACCGCCCCTACACTCTAACCACTAGGCTACCTGCCACCCCTACACTCTAACCACTAGGCTACCTGCCACCTCTACACTCTAACCACTAGGCTACCTGCCACCCCTACACTCTAACCACTAGGCTACCTGTCGCCCCTACACTCTAACCACTAGGCTACCTGCCACCTCTACACTCTAACCACTAGGCTACCTGCCACCTCTACACTCTAACCACTAGGCTACCTGTCGCCCCTACACTCTAACCACTAGGCCACCTGTCGCCCCTACACTCTAACCACTAGGCTACCTGCCACCTCTACACTCTAACCACTAGGCTACCTGCCACCTCTAACCACTAGGCTACCTGTCGCCCCTACACTCTAACCACTAGGCTACCTGCCGCCCCTACACTCTAACCACTAGGCTACCTGCCACCTCTACACTCTAACCACTAGGCTACCTGTCGCCCCTACACTCTAACCACTAGGCTACCTGCCGCCCCTACACTCTAACCACTAGGCTACCTACCTCCTCTACACTCTAACCACTAGGCTACCTGCCACCCCTACACTCTAACCACTAGGCTACCTGCCACCCCTACACTCTAACCACTAGGCTACCTGCCACCTCTACACTCTAACCACTAGGCTACCTGTCGCCCCTACACTCTAACCACTAGGCTACCTGCCACCCCTACACTCTAACCACTAGGTTACCTGCCACTCCTACACTCTAACCACTAGGCTACCTGCTGTCCCTACACTCTAACCACTAGGCTACCTGCCACTCCTACACTCTAACCACTAGACTACCTGCCGCCCCTACACTCTAACCACTAGGCTACCTGCCGCCCCTACACTCTAACCACTAGGCTACCTGCCACTCCTACACTCTAACCACTAGACTACCTGCCGCCCCTACACTCTAACCACTAGGCTACCTGCCGCCTCTACACTCTAACCACTAGGCTACCTGCCACCTCTACACTCTAACCACTAGGCTACCTGCCGCCCCTACACTCTAACCACTAGGCTACCTGCCACCCCTACACTCTAACCACTAGGCTACCTGCCACCCCTACACTCTAACCACTAGGCTACCTGCCACCTCTACACTCTAACCACTAGGCTACCTGCCGCCCCTACACTCTAACCACTAGGCTACCTGCCACCCCTACACTCTAACCACTAGGCTACCTGCCACCTCTACACTCTAACCACTAGGCTACCTGCCACCTCTACACTCTAACCACTAGGCTACCTGCCACCTCTACACTCTAACCACTAGGCTACCTGCCACCCCTACACTCTAACCACTAGGCTACCTGCCACCTCTACACTCTAACCACTAGGCTACCTGCCACCTCTACACTCTAACCACTAGGCTACCTGCCGTCCCTACACTCTAACCACTAGGCTACCTGTCGCCCCTACACTCTAACCACTAGGCTACCTGCCACCTCTACACTCTAACCACTAGGCTACCTGCCACCCCTACACTCTAACCACTAGGCTACCTGTCGCCCCTACACTCTAACCACTAGGCCACCTGCCTCTCTGGGATGGTAATTCCTCTTCTGAACTATTCTCTGGTTTCTCGTATCTGGTGTAGAGTTCAACGCCGCTATGGTTTCTCGTATCTGGTGTGGAGTTCTAACTCCTGTATACACGATTTGACCTCTGAACATCTGTTGTCATAGTTTCGGTATGACACCTTTTCAAAAGCTGTCATACCGAAAAACGTACAGAAAAGTATTGATAATGTTATAATGTGCAGCAGGTACTTATTATTTTACTACAATGTTGACCTCATCCCCACCTGGTAGGAGGAGTGGTCAATGTTGACCTCATCCCCACCTGGTAGGAGGAGTGGTCAATGTTGACCTCATCCCCACCTGGTAAGAGGAGTGGTCAATGTTGACCTCATCCCCACCTGGTAAGAGGAGTGGTCAATGTTGACCTCATCCCCACCTGGTAGGAGGAGTGGTCAATGTTGACCTCATCCCCACCTGGTAGGAGGAGTGGTCAATGTTGACCTCATCCCCACCTGGTAGGAGGAGTGGTCAATGTTGACCTCATCCCCACCTGGTAAGAGGAGTGGTCAATGTTGACCTCATCCCCACCTGGTAAGAGGAGTGGTCAATGTTGACCTCATCCCCACCTGGTAAGAGGAGTGGTCAATGTTGACCTCATCCCCACCTGGTAAGAGGAGTGGTCAATGTTGACCTCATCCCCACCTGGTAAGAGGAGTGGTCAATGTTGACCTCATCCCCACCTGGTAAGAGGAGTGGTCAATGTTGACCTCATCCCCACCTGGTAAGAGGAGTGGTCAATGTTGACCTCATCCCCACCTGGTAGGAGGAGTGGTCAATGTTGACCTCATCCCCACCTGGTAAGAGGAGTGGTCAATGTTGACCTCATCCCCACCTGGTAAGAGGAGTGGTCAATGTTGACCTCATCCCCACCTGGTAAGAGGAGTGGTCAATGTTGACCTCATCCCCACCTGGTAAGAGGAGTGGTCAATGTTGAACTCATCCCCACCTGGTAAGAGGAGTGGGCAATGTTGACCTCATCCCCACCTGGTAAAAGGAGTGGTCAATGTTGAACTCATCCCCACCTGGTAAGAGGAGTGGTCAATGTTGAACTCATCCCTACCTGGTAAGAGGAGTGGTCAATGTTGAACTCATCCCCACCTGGTAAGAGGAGTGGGCAATGTTGAACTCATCCCCACCTGGTAAGAGGAGTGGGCAATGTTGAACTCATCCCCACCTGGTAGGAGGAGTGGTCAATGTTGAACTCATCCCTACCTGGTAGGAGGAATGGTCAGAGTAAGGCACCACATGGACATTAGGGTGGAAGGAGACCAGGGGTCTGCTGGTGGGCAGGATGGCCAGGGTGGGGTGTTCCCTGTTCCAACGGAGGAGGTTGCTGGAGCGGATCTCTGACTGGTCCACAGCCCTGATCCGACCCGCTCCTGGCTCAGTGGTGAAGACATCTGGTAGCTCCAGGGCTTGGAGAGTCTTTAGTCTCTCGATGGACACTTCAATCCAGGTCTTAAACTCCATGGCCAGCTGTACCAATAGAGACTCCTTACCCAGACTATAGAGGCCTGCAGACAACACACATATATATAACATGATCTACTGCATCTCTATACCACCAGGAGTGGGGTCAGTTCAGGTAAACCTAGGGTATGGGGGGGTCAGTTCAAGTAAACCTAGGGTATGGGGGGGTCAGTTCAGGTAAACCTAGGGTATGGGGGGGCAGTTCAGATAAACCTAGGGTATGGGGGGGCAGTTCAGATAAACCTAGGGTATGGGGGGGTCAGTATATATAATACCTACACACACCACTACAGTTCACAGACAAACTACACAAAAATGAGTAGCTTAACAGTTAAAAGCCTCTGTCTCACCAATGACAACATTGTGCTTGGGCTGGCTACGGATGATCTCTTTGATCTGCTGAGTGGCTCGTTGTCTGGAGGGCAGGGTGCGTGTGGGGTCACAGTTAGTGTTGTCCAGGTACAGGACATCTATAGTGGTGTTGGTCCTTAGACACGGCTCACGCAGCATGGACGGAGTGTAGCGAAAATCTCCTGGAAAGACAGAGAATATATATAGAGACAGAGAATATATAGAGAACATACACTTTTTATTACTGGTTTACTAAAGTGTTTCCTTCATTTCGGCAGTTACAGGTATATCTACAGTAGGGAACAAAGCAGTTTGGGCAGCATGGGCGTCAAATATGGGCTACAGCTTGTTGAGTTGTGGCCATAGAAATATAATCCACAGAAGGGGTTTGTAACCTCTTTACTCATACAATTTGAATGTTAACATCTTGGGGTACACTAGTAATTGAATGCCAGTCCTGACTTAAAATGGGAACTGCCATCTATTGGATTATATCTGTTTTTTCTTTTGCAGATTTCAAAATACAATCAAGGGGGTAAACGTACAGTTTGGAAAGCAAACGCCTACTGACGATAATCTGTCTGTGGAACCAATAGAAACAGATTTTCTCAACAAGTCCCAGTTTGGAGCAAACAGCAGCACTGTTTTTCAATGTAGCTCATCAGCCATCACAGTGACTAGCTGATGGCTTCATCTTCATCATTAGGTGAGTCAGTGTGCCACTGGAAATGTTATTTAGTAGCTACTGAGATATATATATATATATACACACACGCACACAGTTGAAGTCGGAAGTTTACATACACCTTAGCCAAATACATTTAAAATCATTTTTTTCACAATTCCTGACATTTAATCCTAGTAAAAATTATAGTCTTATGTCAGTTAGGATCACCACTTTACCCGTGTACAGTATGGTGTGTAGAATAGTCACCCGTGTAGAGTATGGTGTGTAGAATAGTCACCCGTATAGAGTATGGTGTGTAGAATAGTCACCCGTGTAGAGTATGGTGTGTAGAATAGTCACCTGTGTAGAGTATGGTGTGTAGAATAGCCAGTGTAGAGTATGGTGTGTAGAATAGTCACCCGTGTAGAGTATGGTGTGTAGAATAGCCAGTGTAGAGTATGGTGTGTAGAATAGTCACCCGTGTAGAGTATGGTGTGTAGAATAGCCAGTGTAGAGTATGGTGTGTAGAATAGCCAGTGTAGAGTATGGTGTGTAGAATAGTCACCCGTGTAGAGTATGGTGTGTAGAATAGTCAGTGTAGAGTATGGTGTGTAGAATAGTCACCAGTATACAGTATGGTGCCAAAGTATCCTTGGAACAGGAACATGACCGCCCCTGGACAGTGGTTAGCATCCATGAGAGTGACGGTCAACCTCTCCTTGCCTATATCATCCAGAGGCAACATGTTGGGTTCGCCCACCTCTAGAGGATGGATCCATCTCTCTCTGACCTGAACACAGGGAAGAGGAGAGGAGGCCTTATCACAAACTGAAGTATAAAGCACCTAAAAGCGAGTCAACACTTTTGCAAATTAATAAAGTAGATGCTACGCACAGGGTGGTTGGTGGCACCTTAATTGGGGAGGACGGGCTCATGGTAATTGCTGGAGCGGAATTGGTGGAATGGGATCAAATACATGGTCTCCGTCGCTCCATTCCATCGCTCCATTCCAGCTATTACTATGAGCCGTCCTCCCTTCACCAGCCTCCACTGACGCTATGGTGTATACAGTCATTCATATTTCAAAAGCTAGCTCAAGAATTGGTAATGGCAAGCAAGAATAGTTTAAACAATTATCCCATCAATTATCCCATATCTACATTCCTCATGTTGCCGTGTGTTTAATGTAGAATATAATTGATACTTTGTCTTTCACACCTGTAGTTTGAGTTTGAGCAGCGTGGCAGTAACCGGTGAACAGTAGATTGGTCTGTTGGCCCAGGTCGAGGTCAGGCTCACGGTATGGTCACTGTGCATATGGGACAGGAAGAACAGGCGGACATGCGGACACTTCCTGACCTGCCAGAAGTCCACAGCCAGTGGAGTATGGGGGATGAGTTTTCCATTCATTATCACAGCTCTGGAGTATCCTCCTGAGAAAAAGCCACGGTTAGCCATTCAAACTACTATAAAACAGCTATTTGGCATACAACAAACATGGGTAATTATACAGTGCCTTGCGAAAGTATTCGGCCCCCTTGAACTTTGCGACCTTTTGCCACATTTCAGGCTTCAAACATAAAGATATAAAATCGTATTTTTTTGTGAAGAATCAACAACAAGTGGGACACAATCATGAAGTGGAACGACATTTATTGGATATTTCAAACTTTTTTAACAAATCAAAAAACTGAAAAATTGGGCGTGCAAAATTATTCAGCCCCTTTACTTTCAGTGCAGCAAACTCTCTCCAGAAGTTCAGTGAGGATCTCTGAATGATTCAATGTTGACCTAAATGACTAATGATGATAAATACAATCCACCTGTGTGTAATCAAGTCTCCGTATAAATGCACCTGCACTGTGATAGTCTCAGAGGTCCGTTAAAAGCGCAGAGAGCATCATGAAGAACAAGGAACACACCAGGCAGGTCCGAGATACTGTTGTGAAGAAGTTTAAAGCCGGATTTGGATACAAAAAGATTTCCCAAGCTTTAAACATCCCAAGGAGCACTGTGCAAGCGATAATATTGAAATGGAAGGAGTATCAGACCACTGCAAATCTACCAAGACCTGGCCGTCCCTCTAAACTTTCAGCTCATACAAGGAGAAGACTGATCAGAGATGCAGCCAAGAGGCCCATGATCACTCTGGATGAACTGCAGAGATCTACAGCTGAGGTGGGAGACTCTGTCCATAGGACAACAATCAGTCGTATATTGCACAAATCTGGCCTTTATGGAAGAGTGGCAAGAAGAAAGCCATTTCTTAAAGATATCCATAAAAAGTGTCGTTTAAAGTTTGCCACAAGCCACCTGGGAGACACACCAAACATGTGGAAGAAGGTGCTCTGGTCAGATGAAACCAAAATTGAACTTTTTTAGCAACAATGCAAAACATTATGTTTGGCGTAAAAGCAACACAGCTGAACACACCATCCCCACTGTCAAACATGGTGGTGGCAGCATCATGGTTTGGGCCTGCTTTTCTTCAGCAGGGACAGGGAATATGGTTAAAATTGATGGGAAGATGGATGGAGCCAAATACAGGACCATTCTGGAAGAAAACCTGATGGAGTCTACAAAAGACCTGAGACTGGGATGGAGATTTGTCTTCCAACAAGACAATGATCCAAAACATAAAGCAAAATCTACAATGGAATGGTTCAAAAATAAACATATCCAGGTGTTAGAATGGCCAAGTCAAAGTCCAGACCTGAATCCAATCGAGAATCTGTGGAAAGAACTGAAAACTGCTGTTCACAAATGCTCTCCATCCAACCTCACTGAGCTCGAGCTGTTTTGCAAGGAGGAATGGAAAAAAAAATCAGTCTCTCGATGTGCAAAACTGATAGAGACATACCCCAAGCGACTTACAGCTGTAATCGCAGCAAAAGGTGGCACTACAAAGTATTAACTTAAGGGGGCTGAATAATTTTGCACGCCCAATTTTTCAGTTTTTGATTTGTTAAAAAAGTTTGAAATATCCAATAAATGTCGTTCCACTTCATGATTGTGTCCCACTTGTTGTTGATTCTTCACAAAAAAATACAGTTTTATATCTTTATGTTTGAAGCCTGAAATGTGGCAAAAGGTCGCAAAGTTCAAGGGGGCCGAATACTTTCGCAAGGCACTGTATATATATATCCATACAATTAACACACAATTTACATATCTCATATCAACACTAGCGTATGGTGTGTGTGTGTGTATATATATATATATATATATATATATATACATACATATATACACATATATATATATACACATATATATGTGTATATGTGTATATATATATACACATATATATATATATATATATACACATATACACATATATATACACATACACACACACACCATACGCTAGTGTTGATATGAGATATGTAAATTGTGTGTTAATTGTATGGATAAAGGCAACATTGTTCTGCCCTCTAATTGACCTGTCAAAAGACTGCGAGAGTGTTGATCACTCACTGCTAATTCAGAGGCTTTCTTCAACTGGTTCTCAACCAGGCTGCATGTAAAACCACACCCCGGTCTCAGGGATGTTTAATTGGAAATTCCTTCAGTCTCTATTGAGTTAAGTAAAACTCCTTTTAGTTGTTAATGGTTCTTCAATTGGATGTTTTGGTAGGTCAATTCAGAAAGCGGACCTTATTACTGATGAATATGTTCATTTATGAGCATGTTTTTCTTTCTGGTTGCGTTTCATTTGTATTCTGATGTGTGTTGGGTATTTCTGTAATTTAGCGCTAATCTGTGAAATAGATATTGGTCTCACTATGACTCCATGATAAAATAGGGATAAAATAAACAAATAAAATGGAAATATATATTTCGCTAGTACTAGCTAACGTTAGCTATGCAAATAAACTATACTGTTTGCATAGTAGCAGATTATATATATCTAAAAACTAAATCAATTACATTGAGTGAAAATATTACAACGGCTTGGACAATTATCAATGTGAATACGTGCATGCAAATGAAATGGTTGCGCTTGTCCACGTCACTGCAGGCTTCAGTTAAATTGATTTCTCCTCCTTCTTAGCGCACAGCCCTGGTAGCTCGCCGTGATCGTATAGTGGTTAGTACTCTGCGTTGTGGCCGCAGCAACCCCGGTTCGAATCCGGGTCACGGCATTGCGATACACAATGTCACGGCAAATGGGCTCTTTTTTCCCTCCCTGGAATAACTATAACTCTGGCTAAAACGAAAATGTTTGTTTAGCTAATCTTGTCATTAGCCGGTTAATCAACCCTGCACCGTAGTGGCTGCAGGCCTTTGTACATGGACCACTGGTCAATGTAATAATGTTTACATACCGTTGTACCCGTTTCACATGAATATACACTGTATTATAGTCAAGGCCATCCTATTCAACTATTGCTGTAACGTTACATATACTATTATATCCACGTATTCTTCAGATACACACTGTATACACAACGTATACAAAACGTTACTGTCCATAATGATTATACATCCCATCTCATACATACATGCTGCGGACTCCGACACTGTTCATCCTAATCTTTCAAAATTCCATTGATTGATTTGAACTGGCTAATTAGCAAACAAGCAAATTACACCTGTTCCTAAACATCCGTGAACGAGCTTTTGAAGAAGGAAAAAAAAAAAGAAACCGCTTAGCGGGCGTGTTTACGTCACTGCGTAGACATATGTGCACGTTTGAGTAGCCCAGAATCCCCTCCTTCCACACAGCCCTGGTAGCTCGCCGTGATCGTATAGTGGTTAGTACTCTGCGTTGTGGCCGCAGCAACCCCGGTTCGAATCCGGGTCACGGCATTGCGATACACAATGTCACGGCATAAGGGCTCTTTTTTTGGATTAGATAGAGAGCAACTTATTTTGGCATTAATAAGCCATTAATAAGGAGGTTGACTAATTAGTGAACGTTACACATCGTGTTGCACAAGGAAAGAGACAAAAACTGTATCACTTCAGCTACGTAACGTTACGTTAGCTAGTTGACAAGAAAGACATGGACAATTCAAGCGGAACAGCCAAATTAAACCAATACGTCACGTTAGTTAGTCAACAGCTACCTGTGTATTTAACTAGTAAAGTGTCGAATGGGCTACGTTAGCTAAATCAAGACAACTAACGTTAGCTATAGCAAGCTACTGAACGCTCAATTGCAATTTTGTCATGTGTGTTGTATTTCCCATCAAATTTAGCAACATAAGAGTGTAAACATTTGGACTCACAGGACTGTTACTTCCAATTCCAAAGATTCTGCCACATTGTTGTGAATGTGTTCCTGACTGTACCACGCAACGTGACACACGCCGTGCCCCCTTTAGAAAAAAAAAGAGCGGTAAGGTTCTTCTTCTGTTTTGGTATCAAGGCGTTTGCACATTTTGTTTGTACATGTCGCCACCTACTGTCAGTTTGCTTGTATTCAATCACGTTACATTATGTGATACAAAAATGAAAAAGGAAAGGGAAATGGGGATACCTAGTCAGTTGTACAACTGAGTGCCTTCAACTGAAATGTGTCTTCCGCATGTAACCCAACCCTTCTGAATCAGAAAGGGGGGGGGGGGGCTGCCTTAATCGACATCCACATCTTCGGAGCCTGGGGAACAGTGGGTTAACTGCCTTGCTCTGGGGCAGAACGACAGATTTTTACCTTGTCAGTTCTGGGATTCGATCCAGCAACCTTTCGGTTACTAGCCCAACGCTCTAACCACGAAGGGGGAAAGGAAATAATTTCACCACCAACTAACATCTATACACAACTATTACAAACCACCATCTATATACCACTATTACACACTACCATCTACATACCACTATTATACACCACCATCTATATACCACTATTACACACCACCATCTATATACCACTATTACACACTACCATCTACATACCACTATTATACACCACCATCTATATACCACTATTACATACCACCATCTATATACCACTATTACACACCACCTATATACCACTATTACATACCACCATCTATATACCACTATTACACACCACCTATATACCACTATTACACACCACCAACTAACATATAAACTCAGCAAAAAAAGAAACGTCCTCTCACTGTCAGCTGCGTTTATTTTCAGCAAACTTAACATGTGTAAATATTGGTGTTAACATAACAAGATTCAACAACTGAGACATGAACTGAACAAGTTCCACTAACATAAATTTAATAATGTGTCCCTGAACAAAGGGGGGTCAAAATAAAAAGTAACAGTCAGTATCTGGTGTGGCCACCAGCTGCATTAAGAACTGCAGTGCATCTCCTCCTCATGGACTGCACCAGATTTGCCAGTTCTTGCTGTGATATGTTACCCCACTCTTCCACCAAGGCACCTGCAAGTTCCAGGACATTTCTGGGGGGAATGGCCCTAGCCCCCACCCTCCGATCCAACAGGTCTCAGACATGCTCAATGGGATTGAGATCCGGGCTCTTCGCTGGCCATGGCAGAACACTGACATTCCTGTCTTGCAGGAAATCACGCACAGAACAAGCAGTATGGCTGGTGGCATTGTCATGCTGGAGGGTCATGTCAGGATGAGCCTGCAGGAAGGGTACCACAGGAGGGTGGAGGATGTCTTCCCTGTAACGCACAGCGTTGAGATTGCCTGCAATGATAATAAGCTCAGTCCAATGATGCTGTGACACACCGCCCCAGACCATGATGGACCCTCCACCTCCAAATCGATCCCGCTCCAGGCCTCGGTGTAACGCTCATTCCTTCATTGATAAACGCGAATACGACCATCACCCCTGGTGAGACAAAACCGCGACTCATCAGTGAAGGGCACTTTTTGCCAGTCCTGTCTGGTCCAGCGACGGTGGGTTTGTGCCCATAGGAGACGTTGTTGCCGGTGATGTCTGGTGAGGACTTGCCTTACAACAGGCCTACAAGCCCTCAGTCCAGCCTCTCTCAGCCTATTGTAGACAGTCTGCGCACTGATGGAGGGATTGTGCATTCCTGGTGTAACTCAGGCAGTTGTTGTTGCCATCCTGTACCTGTCCCGCAGGTGTGATGTTCGGATGTACCAATCCTGTGCAGGTGTTGTTACACGTTGTCTGCCACTGCGAGGACGATCAGCTGTCCGTCCTGTCTCCCTGTAGCGCTGTCTTAGGCATCTCACAGTATGGACATTGCAATTTATTTCCCTGGCCACATCTGCAGTCCTCATGCCTCCTTGCAGCATGCCTAAGGCACGTTCACGTAGATGAGCAGTGACCCTGGGCATCTTTCTTTTGGTGTTTTTCAGAGACAGTAGAAAGGCCTCTAGTGTCCTAAATTTTCATAACTGTGACCTTAATTGCCTACCGTCTGTAAGCTGTTAGTGTCTTAACGACCGTTCCACAGGTGCATGTTCATTAATTGTTTATGTTTCATTGAACAAGCATGGGAAGCAGTGTTTAAACCCTTTACAATGAGGATCAGTGAAGTTATTTGGATTTTTACAAATTATCTTTGAAAGACAGGGTCCTAAAAAAGGGATGTTGATTTTTTTGCTTAGTTTAGAATAAATCTATATAAATAATAAGAGAACAGCAGGAGGAACCTCTCAGGAGGGAAAATAAGTTCCCTAATGAAACTATGACTCCATCAGGTTTGGTTAAATGCATTGGACACTTTTCGGTTGACACTTTTCGGTTGACTAGGTATCCCCTTTCCCTTATGTTGTGATAAATATGTCCACTAACTCCAATCGTCCACTAGATGGTAATATAAGAAAGGAAAATGTTCCATAATGGTGTTTAAAATGGTCCAACAGAGAACACAACAATAGCCTCCGCCCCTATTGTGGCTGTGGGAAGAGACAACCCCTCCCCCACTTCTCTCTCTCTCTCTCTCTCTCTCTCTCTCTCTCTCTCTCTCTCTCTCTCTCTCTCTCTCTCTCTCTCTCTCTCTCTCTCTCCCCAATTAAAGGGATTTTGTGGGTTTGTGTAATCTGAGGGAAATATGTGTCTCTAATATGGTCATACATTGGGCAGTAGGTTAGGAAGTGCAGCTCAGTTTCCACCTCATTGTGTGGGCAGTGAGCACATAGCCTGTCTTCTCTTGAGAGCCAGGTATGCCCACGGCAGCCTTTCTCAATAGCAAGGCTATGCTCACTGAGTCTGTACATAGTCAAGGCTTTCCTTAATTTTGGGTCAGTCACAGTGATCAGGTATTCTACCACTGTGTACTCTCAGTTTAGGGCCAAATAGCATTCTAGTTTGCTCTGTTTTTTTGTTAATGCTTTCCAATGTGTCAAGTAATTATCTTTTTGTTTTCTCATGATTTGGTTGAGTCTAATTGTGTTGTTGTCCTGGGTCTCTGTAGGGCCTATTTGTGTTTGTGAACAGAGCCCCAGGACCAGCTTGACTATGTTAATCTCTCTGAAGGTGATGGCTTTGTTATGAAAGTTTGGGAATCACTTCCTTTTAGGTGGTTGTAGAATTAGAAGGCTCCTTTCTGGATTCGGATAGTTAGTGAGTATCATCCTAATTCTGCTCTGCATTAATTATTTGGTGTTTTACGTTGTACACTGGGGATGGTTTTGCAGAATTCTGCATGCAGAGTCTCAATTTAGTGTTTGTCCTATTTTGTGAATTCTTGGTTGGTGAGCAGACCCAACACCTCACAACCATATAGGGCAATGGGTTCTATAACTGATTCAAGTATTTTTTTTTTAGACATATCCTAATTGCGATGTTGAATTGCATGCTAGCAGATATCCATAGACTTCCAGTTATTGGCTTGCAAAATGACTTCTAATTTACTTTAATACAGGACACAGTGTGAAGGGCGTTCCTAGCTAGAACCTTGGTAGGAGCATCGATAAATCTCTGAGCTCTTTCCCATAACCGTCGTTATTAATGTCGCACTTGATAATGCTCGTCATCTACATGCCTCAGATCACTCGTAAAACAGCTAAGTGTGCTTTTTTTTTTTGCCCTCCCGCGTCACCTTATACACAGAAGATCTCCGCTATACATAGAATCACATGAGTTATCGTCTCTCTGTGACCGCCGATAACTTCAGAACACAGTTGACTGCAGATACAAAGTTGCTCATTTCTTTGTAATTGATACAAACAAGCGACTAAAATCATGCTTCATATGAACATCGAAATGACTGCATTAAAATATGAATACAGAAGGATATAGGCCTATTTCAATAATATTGAAATACATTTAATATTCAATAAATATACTTATATTGTTGCTACTTGTGGGCTACTGTCTGTAATTTGTCACAACATATCTCATGATGTGTAGCCTAACATGCGCGCAATGATGTGCCACATCGGTGATTTAGTGCATTTTTATTGGGAAAGCGTTAGAATACGCCGCATCAATATTTGCAGCCGTAGGTGACAATAGCTCTCTAAGAGCTGATCCGTCGTCAGTATTGTGAAATAATTATAATGTTAAGGTGAAATTTGAATTGAGAAAGCGGACCCGAGAGCAGCGTTTCCTTTCTTTCGATCCCATCAGTATCGACAAAATGCTCCAACGACGAATTTAGCGACTGTTCATTCTGCGTGTTGTTTTGGGAATCCCATATTACATCTTCGGCTTTTGTAAGAAATATGCTTCGTTTAAACACTGCTAAGCCTTAGTTCCATTGCTATCGGGAAACCGGGCCTTAAAGATAAACCAGGCCTTGAAATATTGATGTTGCCCTGATTTTGTATGGTGCTGCAGTGAATAATTGATTGATTTGGGACACGTGGAAAGTCAGTATTTTCAACAGCCAACTGTTCCCGTTATTGGAGAACAGGTTCACATCCTGCCTTGACTGATTCATTATTTCACAGGGGTTCAGCGACGGAACTAAATACAACACTGATTATAGTAGCCTATGCCATACCATATTGTTGTATCTCTATGGGTCAAATAACAAGACAAGAGGCTTGACATGTTGTCTGTTGCTTAGTTACGAGGAGCATTCATCAGCACGTTTTTTTAGATTTAAAAAAAAAATAATTTACACACACAACACAACAATAGAACACCAACAGACAGAACAGACACAACACAACAATAGAACACCAACAGACAGAACAGACACAACACAACAATAGAACACCAACAAACTGAACAGACACAACACAACAATAGAACACCAACAGACAGAACAGACACAACACAACAATAGAACACCAACAGACAGAACAGACACAACACAACAATAGAACAACAACAAACAAAACAGACACAACAAACAGAACAGACACAACAAACAGATCAGACACAACAAACAGAACAGACACAACAAACAGAACAGACACAACAAACAGAACAGACACACCAAACAAAACAGACACAACAAACAGAACAGACACAACAAACAAAACAGACACACCAAACAAAACAGACACAACAAACAAAACAGACACAACAAACAGAACAGACAGAACAGACAGAACAAACAAAACAGACACAACAAACACAACAAACAGAACAGACAGAACAGACACAACAAACACAGACTGCATCACAAATGACACCCTATTTCTTATTGCACCACTTTTGAACAGAGCACTATGATAGCCCTATGGGAGCCCTATGGGAGCCCTATGGGAGCCCTATGGGAGCACTATGATAACCCTATGGGAGACCTATGGGAGCCCTATGGGAGCACTATGATAACCCTATGGGAGCCCTATGGGAGCCCTATGGGAGCCCTATGATAGCCCTATGGGAGCCCTATGTGAGCACTATGATAGCCCTATGATAGCCCTATGGGAGCACTATGATAGCCCTATGGGAGCCCAATGGGAGCACTATGATAGCCCTATGGGAGCCCTATGGGAGCCCTATGGGAGCCCTATGATAGCCCTATGATAGCCCTATGGGAGCCCTATGGGAGCCCTATGGGAGCACTATGATAGCCATATGATAGCCCTATGGGAGCACTATGATAGCCCTATGGGAGCCCAATGGGAGCACTATGATAGCCCTATGGGAGCCCTATGGGAGCCCTATGATAGCCCTATGATAGCCCTATGGGAGCCCTATGGGAGCCCTATGGGAGCCCTATGATAGCCCTATGGGAGCCCTATGGGAGCCCTATGGGAGCCCTATGATAGCCCTATGGGAGCCCTATGATAGCCCTATGGGAGCCCTATGGGAGCCCTATGGGAGCCCTATGATAGCCCTATGGGAGCCCTATGATAGCCCTATGGGAGCCCTATGGGAGCCCTATGATAGCCCTATGGGAGCCCTATGATAGCCCTATGGGAGCCCTATGGGAGCCCTATGATAGCCCTATGGGAGCCCTATGGGAGCCCTATGGGAGCCCTATGATAGCCCTATGGGAGCCCTATGATAGCCCTATGGGAGCCCTATGGGAGCCCTATGATAGCCCTATGGGAGCCCTATGATAGCCCTATGGGAGCCCTATGGGAGCCCTATGATAGCCCTATGGGAGCCCTATGGGAGCCCTATGATAGCCCTATGGGAGCCCTATGGGAGCCCTATGGGAGCCCTATGATAGCCCTATGGGAGCCCTATGATAGCCCTATGGGAGCCCTATGGGAGCCCTATGGGAGCCCTACGGGAGCCCTATGATAGCCCTATGGGAGCCCTATGATAGCCCTATGGGAGCCCTATGGGAGCCCTATGGGAGCCCTATGGGAGCCCTATGCGATCCTTAGGAGAGCCCAATGATAACCCCATCGGAGTCCTATGATAAATCAAATCAAATCAAATGTATTTATATAGCCCTTCGTACATCAGCTGATATCTCAAAGTGCTGTACAGAAACCTGTACATGATAACCATACGAAAGCCTTATGAGAGCCCCATGATAACCATATGATAACCCTATGCTAACCCTATGAGAGCCCAATGATAACCCTATTAGAGTCCTATGATAACCCTATGAGAGTCCTATGATAACCCTATGAGAGCCCTATGATAACCCTATGAGAGCCCTATGATAACCCTATGAGAGCCCTATGATAACCCTATGAGAGCCCTATGATAACCCTATGAGAGCCCTATGATAACCCTATGAGAGCCCTATGATAACTCCATGGGAGTCCTATGATAACCCTATGATAACCCTATGATAACCCTATGGGAGCCCTATGATAGCTCCATGATAGCCCTATGGGAGCCACATGATAACCCTATGGGAGCTCCATGAACCCCTATGGGAAACCTATGGGAGCCCCATGATAACCCTATGGGAGCCCCATGATAACCCTATGGGAGCCCCATGATAACCCTATGGGAGCCCCATGATAACCCTATGGGAGTCCCCATGATAACCATATGGGAAACCTATGGGAGCCCCATGATAACCCTACGGAAGCCCCATGATAACCATATGGGAAACCTATGGGAGCCCCATGATAACCCTATGGGAGCCCCATGATAACCCTATGGAAGCCCCATGATAACCATATGGGAAACTTATGGGAGCCCCATGATAACCCTATGGGAGCCCCATGATAACCCTATGGGAGCCCCATGATAACCCTATGGGATCCCCCATGATAACCATATGGGAAACCTATGGGAGCCCCATGATAACCCTATGGGAGCCCCATGATAACCCTATGGGAGCCCCATGATAACCCTATGGGAGCCCCATGATAACCCTATGGGAGCCCCATGATAACCCTATGGGAGCCCCATGATAACCCTATGGGAGCCCCATGATAACCCTATGGGAGCCCCATGATAACCCTATGG
>NC_048573.1:71188008-71193008 GCF_013265735.2 Oncorhynchus mykiss
CTCCCTCCCTCCCTCCCTCCCTCCCTCCCTCCCTCCCTCCCTCCCTCCCTCACTCCCTATCTCCCTCCCTCTCCCTCCCTCTCTCTCCCCACCCTCCCTCCCTCCCTCCCTATCTCCCTCTCCCTCCCTCTCTCTCTCCGTCTGTCTCTCTCCCTCCCTCTCCCTCCCTCTCCCTCTCACTCCCTCTCTCTCTCCGTCTGTCTCTCTTTCCCTCCCTCCCTCCCTCCCTCCCTCCCTCCCTCTCCCCACCCTCCCTCCCTCCCTATCTCCCTCTCCCTCCCTCCCTCTCTCTCTCCGTCTGTCTCTCTCCCTCCCTCTCCCTCTCACTCCCTCTCTCTCTCTGTCTGTCTCTCTCTTTCCCTCCCTCTCCCTCTCCATCTGTCTCTCTCACTCCCTCTCCCTCTCCCTCCCTCCCTCCCTCCCTCCCTCCCTCCCTCCCTCCCTCCCTCCCTCCCTCCCTCCCTCCCTCCCTCCCTCCCTCCCTATCTCCCTCTCCCTCCCTCCCTCTCTCTCTCCGTCTGTCTCTCTCCCTCCCTCTCCCTCTCACTCCCTCTCTCTCTCTGTCTGTCTCTCTCTTTCCCTCCCTCTCCCTCTCCATCTGTCTCTCTCACTCCCTCTCCCTCTCCCTCCCTCTCTCTCTCCGTCTCTCTCCCTCCCTCCCTCCCTCCCTCCCTCCCTCCCTCCCTCCCTCCCTCCCTCCCTCCCTCCCTCCCTCCCTCCCTCTCCCTCTCCCTCCCTCTCTCTCTCCGTCTGTCTCTCTCTCTCCCTCCCTCTCCCTCCCCCTCCCTCTCTCTCTCCATCTGTCTCTCTCTCTCTCCCGCTCCCTCTCCCTCCCTCTCTCTCTCCGTCTGTCTCTCTCTCTCACTCCCTCTCTCTCTCCGTCTGTCTCTCTCTCTCTCTCCCTCCCTCTATCTATCTCCCTCCCTCCCTCCCTCCCTCCCTCCCTCCCTCCCTCCCTCCCTCCCTCCCTCCCTCCCTCCCTGCCTCTCTCCCTGCCTCCCTCCCTCTCCCTCCCTCTCTCTCTCCATCTGTCTCTCTCTCTCCCTCACTCTCCCTCCCCCTCTCTCTCCGTCTGTCTCTCTCCCTCCCTCTCCCTCTCACTCCCTCTCTCTCTCCGTCTGTGTCTCTCTCTCCCTCCCTCTCCCTCTCCCTCCCTCTCTCTCCCCATCTCTCTCTCTCTCCCTCCCTCTCTCCCTCCCTCCCTCTCTCTCTCCATTTTACAGCTAATTTCCTGCAGCTCTACACAGTTTGCCATAGGGTAAATGAAGATAAATGTTTACTGTTTTTAACATGATACCTTACTGAGAGTGACTAACAAAATCAATGGGGGCCCCCTGAGTTGGTAATTCGACCATGATTACTGCAAGTTTAGATAGCTGTCTGCAAGACTAACTCACTGATCTAAAAAATGTCAGCTGACATGACTAATTGAGTGACTGTCAGTGACTGACATAACAAGAGGAAATTGCACCTTGTGTATTCTACTGTTCTAACTCTCAACTGTAAGTTAGGACCCCGACCCATCCTAGTCTTTGTTGTTTAGCAACAAAAACAACAAGATGGTAGAAAACACAGAGACATAGGTTATGACGGTGTGCAGGCCAGATGGACACTCTGACCTGACAGCACTACAGATCCATTAACTCTGACCTGACAGCACTACATATTAATTAACTCTGACCTGACAGCACTACATATTAATTAACTCTGACCTGACAGCACTACATATTAATTAACTCTGACCTGACAGCACTACATATTAATTAACTCTGACCTGACAGCACTACATATGAATTAACTCTCACCTGACAGCACTACATATTAATTAACTCTGACCTGACAGCACTACATATTAATTAACTCTGACCTGACAGCACTACATATTAATTAACTCTGACCTGACAGCACTACATATGAATTAACTCTGACCTGACAGCACTACATATGAATTAACTCTCACCTGACAGCACTACATATTAATTAACTCTGACCTGACAGCACTACATATTAATTAACTCTGACCTGACAGCACTACATATTAATTAACTCTGACCTGACAGCACTACATATTAATTAACTCTGACCTGACAGCACTACATATTAATTAACTCTCACCTGACAGCACTACATATTAATTAACTCTGACCTGACAGCACTACATATTAATTAACTCTGACCTGACAGCACTACATATGAATTAACTCTCACCTGACAGCACTACATATTAATTAACTCTCACCTGACAGCACTACATATTAATTAACTCTCACCTGACAGCACTACATATGAATTAACTCTGACCTGACAGCACTACAGATCCTTCAATGCTGCAGACATTTTTTGGTACCCTTCCCCAGATCACAATCCTATCTTGGAGCTCTACGGACAATTCCTTCGACCTCATGGCTTGGTTTTGCTCTGATATGCACTGTCAACTGTGAGACCTTATATAGACAGGTACGTGCCTTTCCAAATCATGTCCAATCAATTGAATTTACCGCAGGTGGACTCCAAACAAGTTGTAGAAACATCTCAAGGATGATCAATGGAAACAGGATGCACTTGAGCTCAATTTCGAGTCTCACAGCAAAGGGTCTGAATAATTATGTAAATAAGGTATTTCTGTTTTTTTATTTTTAATACATTTGCAAAAATTCTGAAAACCTGTTTTCGCTTTTTCATCATGAGGTATTGTGTGTAGATTGATGAGGCAAAACATTAAATTAATACATTTTAGAATAAGGCTGTAACATAACAAAATGTGGAAAAAGTCAAGGGGTCTGAATACTTTCTGGATGTACAGTATTTAACTGTATTATTGTTATTGTTATTGTTATTATTATCTGCCTGTTTGCTGTTTACCATGAGCTGTAACGGTCGTCTGATGAAGAAGGATCAGACCAAAGCGCAGCGTGGTAAGTGTTCATGATTTTTATTAACACCGAACACTAGAACAAAGTGAGAAACGAAACCGAAACAGTCCTGTCAGGTAACAGATACTAAACAGAAAACAACTACCCACAAAACATAGGTGGGAAAAAGCTACCTAAGTATGGTTCCCAATCAGAGACAACGATAGACAGCTGTCCCCGATTGAGAACCATACCCGGCCAAAACAAAGAAATACAAAAACATAGAAAAATGAACATAGAATTCCCACCCAAATCACGTGACATGAGCACTTTGTGTTGTTTGCCGAGGCGCAGAAGCCTACCTGAATTAGATGTGTAGTGTGTACATGCATTAACTCATAAAGCATCAGAATATTTTATCCTGTTGAGAATCCTACTCACGGGTGTGATAATGAATACACTGTTTAGCAGCTCTTGTTGGTAGCCTAGTGGATAAGAGCATTGGGCCAGTAACAGAAAGGATTTTGGTTTGAATCCCCTAGCCGAATAGATTAAAAAATCAGTCTATGTACCCTTGAGCGAAGCTCTTAACTTTAATTGCTCTGGATAAGACAGTCTGCTACAAGACTAAACGTTTTAATAATTCCTCATCACTAGTCAGAATGGTATGTTGTAATTCCTCATCACTAGTCAGAACGGTATGTTGTAATTCCTCATCACTAGTCAGAACGGTATGTTGTAATTCCTCATCATTAGTCAGAACGGTATGTTATAATAACTCTTCATCATGTTATAATTCCTCATCACTAGTCAGAACGGTATGTTATAATAACTCTTCATCATGTTGTAATTCCTCATCACTAGTCAGAACGGTATGTTGTAATTCCTCTCATCACTAGTCAGAACGGTATGTTATAATAACTCTTCATCATGTTGTAATTCCTCATCACTAGTCAGAACGGTATGTTGTAATTCCTCATCACTAGTCAGAACGGTATGTTATAATAACTCTTCATCATGTTATAATTCCTCATCACTAGTCAGAACGGTATGTTATAATAACTCTTCATCATGTTGTAATTCCTCATCACTAGTCAGAACGGTATGTTGTAATTCCTCATCACTAGTCAGAACGGTATGTTATAATAACTCTTCATCATGTTATAATTCCTCATCACTAGTCAGAACGGTATGTTATAATAACTCTTCATCATGTTGTAATTCCTCATCACTAGTCAGAACGGTATGTTGTAATTCCTCATCACTAGTCAGAACGGTATGTTATAATAACTCTTCATCATGTTGTAATTCCTCATCACTAGTCAGAACGGTATGTTATAATAACTCTTCATCATGTTGTAATTCCTCATCACTAGTCAGAACGGTATGTTGTAATTCCTCATCACTAGTCAGAACGGTATGTTGTAATAACTCTTCATCATGTTATAATTCCTCATCACTAGTCAGAACGGTATGTTATAATAACTCTTCATCATGTTATAATTCCTCATCACTAGTCAGAACGGTATGTTGTAATTCCTCATCACTAGTCAGAAAGGCATGTTACAATTCCTCATCACTAGTCAGAACGGTATGTTGTAATTCCTCATCACTAGTCAGAACGGTATGTTGTAATTCCTCATCACTAGACAGAACGGTATGTTGTAATAACACTTCATCATGTTATAATTCCTCATCACTAGTCAGAACGGTATGTTGTAATTCCTCATCACTAGTCAGAACGGTATGTTATAATAACTCTTCATCATGTTATAATTCCTCATCACTAGTCAGAACGGTATGTTGTAATTCCTCATCACTAGACAGAACGGTATGTTGTAATAACACTTCATCATGTTATAATTCCTCATCTAGCCAGAACGGTATGTTATAGGTATGTTATAATTCCTCATCACTAGTCAGAACGGTATGTTGTAATAACTCTTCATCATGTTATAATTCCTCTTAATCCATCCTTCTTCAGCTGCTATCAACTCATATTGATCCTCAGGGAATTATATGCCAGAGTCAACGAACGTATTGGCTCAGTCAGAGTGTCACTCTCTCTGTGCGTGCGGGGCCTGTATAATGATGCACCATAATTCATGGAGATTAGTAATTAGGATGTTTGAAATGCATTATTCTTTC